>NW_027104190.1:0-21151 GCF_902728285.1 Clytia hemisphaerica
TTCTTTTTTGAACGTTAACCACTATATGAAAAGTTTTACATGTTTTTCAAATAAAAGAGGTGTTTAATTCGTACTTGATGTGTGTAACGGGTCTAATAGGAGAACATGAGTTCCCCTGCATTGTTGCATGAATGTCAACCTTTGGTAGCGATCTATCGGGGGGCGGGGTGGTCTGTATTCGCTAGTGGGGGCGTTTGTAACCGGGTGGACATGTGGTGAAGCGAGATTCGGAGCTGGCGATACGGTCCTTTGATAGGTGGTTATCTGTTTCTTTTTCAACAAAAAATGAAATTTCACCAATAACTCTCTGCACAGTGTTACAAAACACCTCCCTTCCCATTCACATCAAACGGCCCCTTTTGACCCTACAAATCACTAAATTGTCCTTGTTCTAGAGTGGATAATACTAAAAAAAAAATTCGAAATAATTCAAGCCAAAATCCATTATTAGGATTCTTATGCGATTGTTGACTATTAAAAGTTCAACCCCGAGGGGTTGTGTACATTTGCATATATTTCAAGTATAGCATTTAGTAAAAAGTGTTGTATAAACAGAACTCAAAATGTAAATGTAAAACCGTACCTTCATATGCTGATGGGTTCTGAAAGTTTCCCTTCTGCTATCAAAAACAATTGCGATTATTAAACTTACTCGAACAATAAATTGAGTAATCTACGCAAACGTTTGGAAATTTTCAAAAATTTGTGAGGAATTTGAGAAGTTCCATAGTTTGCCATTATATGTAGTTGAGAGAAGTTCATTAAAGAAAGGCGGATGTTCGGAGGGAAGCTTGATGTTAAGAAAAGACTTGATGAGCCTTACTGGAAAAAATTTGACCGAAAATTCACTCGAGGGGGGGGGGTTAGGGGAGGAACCCAAGAACTTAAACTGTTCCTATTTCCTGAGAGTTACTGTGGGGTGCCCTGTGGGGGTTTCGACTCGAGGGCGGCGGTGGCAAAGGATTTTCGTGCTATGTTCCAGAGCTCCTGTCCAGAATCGAGGGGGACTTACTG
Organism: Clytia hemisphaerica; assembly: GCF_902728285.1. NCBI lineage: Eukaryota > Metazoa > Cnidaria > Hydrozoa > Leptothecata > Clytiidae > Clytia > Clytia hemisphaerica. The sequence continues at coordinate 1,015 of NW_027104190.1, forward strand.
GAGCGCCGTTACTTGGAACTTTTTACGTCAGCTAAAGGGTAGGTTGTGGCTGGCCGGATTTCCGTGTCCCTGGGTTACGTGTTCGCGTAAGTTTTGCGTCAACATGTGTTCGGAAATTTCAGTCTGGGGTTTTGGTATAAATGTCCAATGGAATATGAAGAGTGGTTACAAAAATATTTAATAATCTAAACACTTTCACCTGTTTTCACAAAAAGCTTCTTGAAGCCATACGAAAGTAAACTTTCTCCATAATAACAAAACACAAATTTCTAGGAGATCTAGAAGCCGGTCTCATGGGAGTATGGCATAAAATGCAAATGCCTCTGTTAGGGAGGCTTTAAACAGAAGTTGCATTTTGCCAGCGCATCATAAGAAATTTTAATCTGAGATTGCTTAATTTACTTTGAAATTTAAAAAACTTCACTCAAAAGAAATTAAAGGCATGCAGAGTAACAGGGGGGGTCAGTGTCTAGAAGGCGGCATGGTATGTGTACTACAAGTATTTTTCAAACTTGACACCCCACCACCACCTGAATGACATCAATACACATGAAAAAAAATCCCAAAACCACCCCATACCCCCTATTTACTTACCAGGTATACCGGAAAAAAACCAAAACCACCCCATCCCACCAATTTACTACCGGGTGGGGGTGGAGGGGGGGTTGGGAGTGTGGGGTGGGACCGGTGGAAAAATCTGGAAAATAGAAACGTTTTTTCCGACAGATCTGAAAAATCGGGTAAAGCATTGGTCAAAAAATCGGATGGGGAAATCGGAAAACTTTTTTTCAGAAAATTTGGAAAATCGGAAATTGGAAAACTTTTTTTCAAAATCGGAAAAACAGAAAGATGGTGGGTGTTCGTCAAAAAACTCGGGCCAAAATGGCGTGAGTGCAAATCAAACTTGTTTCAAATTACGTTTTTTTTTGGGGAAAAAACCAAGGTGGGAAAGCATGAGTCTCACACGCGGCATAGCGTGAGAGTTGGCACCTCTAATTTACGAAATGTTGAATGTTTAATCGAATTCTAGATTTTTACATCTGCTCGAGTAAACATGTTTCAGTTCATTCATGGATCTGGTTAGATGGGTAGGAGTTCAATTCATTCCAAAAGTTTTGAAGATGATCGTGGGCAAACCTTGGCTTGATCAATTTAGATAATGACTAACAGACGTTACAGGGTTGTGTCTGGGAGTGGTGGGTATAGGGGGGAGGGCAGAGGTAGAGGGTGTGGTGTGTGTTGTGGGGTGTTTCTGGTGGGTTGCTGGTCGCGTGAGGGTGGGGGGTGTGTTGTCGCTACTGCGGGTGGTGGTAGGAGTGTCGGGGTGTGATGAAGTGTTGTTTTGTGGTGCTGTCGTCGTGGTGTGTCGTGGGTCCGTAGTTGTGTGTGTTTGTGTGGGGTTGCGCTAGCGTGGTGTGGGTGAGGAGGTGGGGGTGGGAGAGGGTGGCGGAGGTAGGGGGAGGAAGATAGTCGGATTTTTGGTACCCAACACCCCAATTATAGTACACAGGTTAGTAATGAGGGGGGGACCAATTTTTTGTTCTCAAGACGCCGGCACCCACTCCGGAGGGATACATGCCACCGTGGTCGTGGGGGGGTACAGGCTTGACGGCCCCCCCTGGAAGGTAATATGTAGATAGAGTTTTGCTTGGGGTGGGGACCTTCTGTGTTGTGTGTTTGTTTGATCACGTGTGGCTTGTTCGCTGGGTGATACAAAGACACACATTCGACTGTAAGGAGCTTTAATTGTTCTGCGCTGCATGGCCAAAATGGAGAAAGGGGGTGGGGGGGGAGGGAGCGGTTGTGTGAGGTGTGAAGGCGGATGGATGGGGCCCGCAAGAGTGGGAAGTGAGGGCTGTGGTGTGAGTGGAGAGGCGCCTTTGTCATTGGTGCCAAGGTGGGGAGGAGAGCGGTTCGCAAGCATTTTGGTCCGGCGTACGTGGTTGGGTGAGGTGTTGGCCCCGTAGAGGTCGTTGGGGGTGGGGGTTCCTAGGGATATGGTGTGGTTGTGACAATCTAAGATGAGTGGGGGTGGCGAGCGAATGCGCCTTGGGAAATGGTGTGTTGGTGTGTGAAATGTGGGTTTTGGTGAGTGTGAGAGGTGGGGTGGGTGCATCCGAGCGACCCCTCAAATGGAAAGGTTGGTGGAAGGTGAACTGACTGACAGAAGCGATGGCAGTGGTGGGTTTGATACGTAGCAAACCAGACAGCATGTTTAGTAACTGTAATATACCCAATAACAGTGAAATATCGGGGATGGAGTATGCCAGGAGGGATCGAAAAAAAACAAAAAGGTTGATACGCGAAGCCCCAGGGTATACCCAGGGACAAAAAATTTGGAGGCAATCGTGGTTTGAGTTAATCCATTGGTGAATCGTTCAGATTGGTTAAAGATTTTTGGTTGTTTGGTAATTCATGAGAAGATCCCGAGGTGGCGAGAGAAGAGGTTAGGGTGGAGGATTTGTGGGCGAGAAAGGGAATTTGACATTGGTGGAAGGATGAAAAGCGAAGTGTTCAAGAGTCCTGGGAGTACAAATTTGAAAGGTCCGAGGGCGATAAGACCCAATCAGTGGTGGCGTATTCAAATGTTGTCCCAAAAAAAGGTTGTAGTCTGGAACTTATAACAAAGGGCGGGCGAGCGTAACTGAAATAAATATACAAATATGATGAAGAAACATAAAAGATCTGGAACAGTCAAAAGGGTCCAAGGACCCGATGGGGGTGTGTGTGTTTGCGCGTGTCGTTGAAATAGCTTGCGTTGGGGGGTGCGAGAGGCAGAAATATGGCGGTATCACAAGGTTGTCCGATGGAGTTCGAAGGCGAGCAAAATCGGTGTGTCGCTTGGGCGGCCGCGAGGGGGCCGGGGGGTGAGATCTGTTGCGGTGGTGGAGATGCTTTAGGATTGAGTAGCGACCTTCCTGTCTAGGTGCTACAGATGGTGAAAAAGGTTCACTTGGGACAGCCTGAAGAGTACATGGTCGAACTCCAACCTAAGCGCGACGCTCTAGGCGTGCCGATCAGCAAAAGATAGATAGGCCGTAGAAATCAATTCAAGCGTTAAACTTGTTCAAAGTAGAGGTGAGAGTTTGCTGCGTTTTTTTTAACGCTTCGCAGGGAACTCCGCCTCAGGAGATGTATCGCGTTTTTTTATGGGAAAGTCGGACGTCTTGCAGAGAAAAAAAGGTAAGACAAGTAGTATGAGAAAAGGATAATTCTGAGGAAGAAGCGAGAGAGGTGTGTGGCTAATCGAAAGCAGGATCGGGAATGCCATACCTCTGTTCAAACGACATCCACAGGGTAAGCAAAAAGCCATTGAGGAATCTACGCAGGGAGAGTATGGTAGGTTTGACCCAGTTGAGATTTGGTTACATGTGATGGTTGACAATAATGAAGGGTCTGCCAGAGGAGAAAAGCCGGAGCAAGTTAGCCAATCAGAGTTGGGGGTGTGGGTTAAACAGAACACCAATAGAATGCTGCTAGCCCAGAGGGAAGCGTACAAAAAGACCGGGAGTGCGGACCCGCGACCGAAAGCGGTGGACCGGAACGGCCGAAGGCTGGTCTCTGTTGTTTGCTGTGACTAGAGTGTGGTGTTAGGGTGGTGCTTGATGTAACGAGAAGTAACTGGGGAGATGAACCCGGTGATGGGGGTTTGGTTGTTGTCGTAACATTTAAAGAGAAAAAAAGGTAGCACAGGAAAAAGATGACGGCACGGTTGGTGGTCGGCTGGGGGGTGGGGTCGGGAAATGTCTGTGTGTAGGTCTGTGGAGGGGGATGTGTGGTAAGGTTGAATGGGACGGTGCAGCGAAGTGTGTGGTAACGCACAGGATTGTGGGAGGAAGGAAGCGTGGTGTCGCGTCTCGGTGTGATGGGGCGTGTGTGAGTGGTGGTGTGGATCTGGTGAGAAGGTGGGGAGTGGGCGGGCGCTCGATAGTGGAGGCCACGTGTGACACTCGGGTTGGGGTTTGGGTGTGAAAGTAGTGTGGTGGTGGGTGGTGTGGGGGGTTGGGGGGGGTGGGGGTGGTGGGGGGGTTGGGGTTTGGTGTGGTGGGTGGGTGTGGTGTTGGGGGGGGGGGGGGTGGGGGGGGGGTGGGGGGTGTTGGGGGGGGGGGGGGGGGGGGGGGTTGGTGGGGGGTGGGGTGGGGGTGGGGGGGGGGGGGTGGGGGGGGTGGTGTGGGGGGGTGGGGGGTGGTGGGTGTGGGTGGGGTGGGGGGGGTGTGTGGTGGGGGTAGGGATGAAGACAGAGAAAGGAAGCGGGGTAGATAGTAGTAGCAAAACTATGGGAGAGATTGGAGGGGTGAGGGGCCAAAGGGAGGCATAAATGTCTCGGGAAACGTAAAAAAACCAAAGACTGCATTTTAAGTGGGTGGCAGCATTCCCCCACTGCCCTTATGTGGAAAAAAAGCACATATCGCACCGACGGCCAGGGGCGGTATCAATAGCATAAAAAAGGTGGAAGTGGCACAAAGCGGAGGCCGGAGGTAGAAGAGAAAGCCGGCCTAGAGACCGTGGGAGGGGGGCGTGGGGGGAAAAATGTGGTCCGTTGTCATGGGATGGCGCGTACTGTGGAGGTAGTGGTTTTCGGTTGCTGGGTGGTGGATATGTGGGTGGTGTGTTGTGTGGTGTGGTTTGGTGGTTGGGTGGTTGGGGGTGGTGGGTTGGTTGGGTGTGGTGGAATATTGTAGAAATGTGTGGGGGTTGGGGTGGGGGGGGGGGTGGGGTTTGTGTTTGGAGTGTTGGGGGTATGAAGGATGGTGAGAGTAGTAATATAGGGGGTGGTGGTGGACGGGTTGTGGGGGGGAAAGTAAGAGAAGTGTTGGGGTATACATGGTGTTGAGAAATTTGTGTGGGCTTTTGGTAAAAAAAAAGCGCAACCAGAAACGCAGGACAATAACACGACAGAAAACCAGACGGAGAAAACAAAACAATAGAGCAAAGCGACACTTTCGTAAAAAAGTTGAGTAGAATATTGATTGTATAGTTTGGGTGTTAGTGGAACACATAAATAAAAAAAAAATTTGATCCATAATCTATTGCACCACCACACAGTCATCATACGCGTGGGCTCGCCCCGAGCGAAAAGACAGGGCGAGGAGGGGCGGGATAGGGAAAGTCGGAAACAGGAAAAGGGTTGAGGGGAAGTTGGAGGGGGGGTGTGCCGGGGGAGCCAAAGGTAGAAAGTCGTCCCAGGGTGCACCAGACCCGCGAAGGACAAGGGACATGGGTGTTGGGCCAAAAAGGCGCACAGAGTCGAGAGAACCCAGCCGACACAACGGAGGCCTAGGAGGAAGCAGCGCGCACACAACAAAGAGAGAAAAAAGACGAGGCCGGCGAAGGAGGGGGGAGAAGGAGCGATCAGACCAGAAAGGGACAAGGGGCGAAAACAAAAGTAAGGGCTCCAGCAGCGGGGGGAACCCGGGGTGACAACCGGTCTGACGGAGTGATACCCAGCAAACACATAATCAACGGACAGAAAAACTCTTCACATGCCTAACTTGCAAAACTAAAACACATCAAAACACAGCCACATTAGTGACTGGAAACCGGCCGCGTCGGTGGCGAAAGTAACCTGAGGAAAGGGGAACTTGCAAGTGGCAAAACATGAAGAAGCGAATAGAGCGCATGGAGACAAGGCAAATAGAATTGTGAGGGGCTTTACTCTTCTACATCCGGAATAAAGTTGGTGAAAATCCGGTTGTGCTAGGGAGACGAAAATGGAGAGGTGCGAACGGTTTCTCTTTTTTATAAGGGAAGAGTGGTGAATGATGATTTAAAATGCAGTTTTTGAGTTTCTTTTTACCGTTAGAGAATTTACTGCACCTTTGGAATACTAACTACAATCTCCTAGTTTTGCTATAATTACTCTAAAAAAGATTCATTTCTAATGTTTTATATCTCTTTAACAACCAAATAGAGTGTAACAGTGAGAATAGTTGGGGCGCACTTTACGTCACAAAATACACAGAGGGGGAGTTTTTCTCCATTGTAGAGTTAAAATTGTGAGAAATTAAAGATTAAATAACTCAATGAATAAAAGACATTTTGAAGTGGTTCTTTTTTTGTTCGATCACATTTTTCTTCCTCTTTAATGTTTCGAAAAAAAATCACAGGGTTAATTCCAAACGTTAATTCCCCTTTAAAACGAATAATAATAATATAGAAACAACAGAGTAGCCGGGTATTTTTGTAGATTCCAAATCTGGTCGCAGAATTCTATTGGCTGTTAAACCAAATCTGATTGGCTAACTTTAGCAACGGCTTTTTTGGCACGAAATTCAAACCAAATGTAAACAAATTCAAACTGGGTCAAAAATACCATACTCTCAATGAGTAGATTCTAATGGGATTTTTGCTTATGTGGTGTAAGTTTGAACAGAGAGTATGGATCTCCAGACTACATGTATTTAGACTTCCAGCCAACAACCATTTTGTTTCTAAATGAATCTATATTTTCATTTTCATTTGTTTTCCTTTTTTCTGCAGAGTCAGCTTTTTCCATAAAAAAAGGAAAAATCTCCCTGCAGGCGAGTTACCTGCGCCAAGCGTTAAAAAAAAGCAGCAAAAATATCATAAACTAGACTTTGAACAAAGTTTAACGCTTGAATTCCTAGGCTATCATCATTGCTGATGGCAGTAGAGTAGGTTGGTAGACCATGTCATCCATCAGGATGCAAGTGAAATTTTTCAATCTGCAGACCTAGACAGGCAGGCTAGCTCTAAAGCTCTAAAACAGCAAGAGTCGGTCGGGCGACGCGAAACAAAGATATTTGTGATTGCCACCTTATTGGAAAACTATGATAGATATTTATGTTGAAAATGAAGATATTTATTCAACATGCCGGACACACCTACATTAGGGTATTGACATTGACTGTTACAGATCTTTTATGTTTCACTTATTATATTTTGTATATTCTATTTTGTTAGTGGTTTTGCTTATAAGTTCAGACTAAATTTTTTTGGGACAATTTGACATAGAAACCACCCTGATTGGGTCTTATGTGGATAAATTATGTAATCCAGGACAATCTTGAAAATTTGATTATTACAATGTAAAATTCTTTTGCACAAATTAATTTCTTTTGAATGGTATTTTATGAATTAAAAAAAATTCTTTAAATATGACAAGATTTAAAAAATGATAAAACACACTGATTGCTCAAATTTTTGTCTGGGTATCCCTGGGGTATCCCTTTTTGTTTTTTTAGATCCTCATGGTACTAAAAAGATTTTTATGTTATTTGGGTATATTACCACGTCACTAAACATGATGTCTGAGATTTTAGTATCAACCCCCTGCCTGTTTATGTCAGATTCAAATTCACCAACCATTTCACTTGAGGGCTGTGGATGAAAAACTTAATAAAACAACATTTACAAATTTCAAAGAATTTTGCATATCTTAGATTGTCAACACCTATCACTAGTGAAAATCTTTAGGGGCCCAACTAACAATTAGGAAAATGATTGGAAAGCTTTATCTGGAAATGAAAGGAGTTAATAAAAGATATTATTTTGGGCCTATACGTTATAAAATGTTCTCTTTTATTTTAGGCCACTGAAGGAGAAATTAAGAATGCTTATCGTAGAATGTGTGTTATGTATCACCCAGACAAGCACAGTGATCAAAAACACAAAGAAGTAAGAAATATATTAATATTACTCTCAGGGGGGGGTCAGTGTACCAGAAGGTGGCATGTATCCTGGGGTGGGTGGGTGTTTGAGAAAAAAATTTGTCATGTACTACCTGTGTACTATAATTGGGGTGTTGGGTCCAAAATCGATTTTGATTTTTACTACCTGTGTACCAAAATACGGGTGTTGGGTCCAAAATTTATGTTAACAGTGTGGAAACAAAAAGGTTCAGAAATTATCTGCTAAAAATAGAAATGTAAAGTTGTTCTATTATAAATTGATCAAGCCAAGTTTGCCCAAGATCATTCTTCCAAACTTCTTGGAATGAATTGAAATCCTACCCATCCTACCAGATCCCACTGAAATGAAAGTTTATCGAGTCGATGTAAACATTCGAACATTCGAATTCAAACATTCAACATTCGTACATTAGAGGTGCCAACTCTCACGTATTGGGTGTGAGACTCATGCATTTCCACATGGTCTCACGTAATTTTTGAAAAGTTTGATTTCTCACGCATTTTGGATTTTTGAGAAAAATTTTCCTGTTTTTCCGATTTTTGAAAAAAAGTTTTCCCAATTTCCCGATTTCCCAATTTTCTGAAAAAAAGTTTTCCCGATTTCCAGATTTTTTGAAAAATGTTTACCCGATTTTCCGATTTTCGGAAAAAAGTTTCTCTATTTTCCAGATTTTTCCAGGTAGTACCCGGTAGTAAATGGGGGGTATGGGGTGGTTTTGGTTTTTTTCCAGGTACTACCTGGTAGTAAATAGGGGGTATGGGGTGGTTTTGGGATTTTTTTCATGTAGTATGATGTACTTCAGGGGTGGGTGGGTGTCAAGTTTTGAAAAATACCTTGTAGTACACATACATGCCGCCTTCTAGTACACTGACCCCCCCCCTGTTACTCTGCATGCATAATTTCTTTTGAGTGAAGTTTTTTAATTTTCTAAGTAATTAAGCAAGCTCAGATTAAAAATTTCTATGATGCGATGGCAAACATGCAAATTCTGTTAAAAGCATCCCTAACAGAGGCATTAGCATTTTTATGACATACTCCCATGAGACAGGCTTATAGATCTCCTCAGAATTTGGTGTTATTATGGAGAAAGTTTTACTTTCGTATGGCTCAATAAGCTTTTTGTGAAAACAGGTGAAAGTGTATATTATTAAATATTTTTTGTAACAATCTTCATAATCATTGTACATTTATACCAAACCCCATTACTGGAACTTTCCGAACAACATTTTTACTCAAACTTACTCGAACAAGTAAAGTTCAAGTAATCTGCCGAACCTATTTAGCTTATTAAAAAGTTCAAGTAATGTTCCAGTAAGTTCGATTAAGTTTGGAAATTGAAAATCTGCCAATTCTAGTTCAACCATGGCATATCATCTCATGAAATAGGAAAATTTAATTTCTTTTTTCCTCCTAAATAGAAGGAAATTTTGGTCAAATTTTTTCCAGTAAGGCTCATAAAGTCTTTTCTTAAATCAAGCTTCTCGAACATTTCTTTAATGGAACTTCTCAAACTAATATAATGGAAACTAATGGAACTTCTCAAATTCCTCACAAATTTTTGAAAATTTCCAAAAGTTTGAGTAAAGGATTACTCAAACTTTACTTGTTCGAGTAAGTTTAATAATTGTCAATTGTTTTTAGATAGCAGAAGGGAACTTTTCAAGAATCCATAAAGCATATGAAGGTACGGTTTTACATTTAAATTTTGAGTTCTTGTTTTATACAAACACTTTTTACTAAATGTATATACTTGCAATATATGCAAATGTACACAACCCCTCGGGGTTGGAACTTTTAATAGTCATAACAATCTCATATTGACATCCAATAATGATTTGGTTCTTGAATTATTTCGATTTTTTTTTAGTATTATCCACTCCTGAAACAAGGACAATTTATGATTTGTATGGTCAAAAGGGTCTTGATGCTGGATGGGAGGTATAGTTTTTTGTAACACTGTGAAGTATATGTAAATTTTCGAGAAATTTCATTTTTGAAAAAGAAACAATAAACTCACCGGATTCATGAGCTGAGGAACCAATCGCTCCATCTCCGAGATACAAAGCTTACATCATTGAATTCATCAGCGTCTTCTGTTACGCCCCCTAGCCATGACAGACAATGGAAGGGCACCTCCCATGAGGTATCCTACCAACATGGTTGACTTGCATTCTCAACAGTTTCTTTGATCTGTTCGACTATTTTCTTTACTTCAGTACATTCAGTACAATTAACTACTCTTTTGACTTAAACTTTCATATATTTTAAACAGGTTGTGGAAAGAAAGAGAACTGCTCAAGAGGTTTGTGATTTATTTACCATCTTTCATGGTCCTGCCTGCCTTACTTTAAAAAGGAAGACTATTTATAATCATACCTGGAGATGATGGATTTCTCCTAATTCACTGTGCTAATTGAGTTCTCAGGTTCCACAGGTCTGGTCAAAAGATTACATTGTGATTGGAGGAAAAAAATAGATGACAAACTACTCGTTCTTTCCTTCTGCTAAATACTTATTCTGTCTCCCTACATCATAGATCAGAGAAGAATATGAACGATTACAGAAAGATGCAGAGGAGAGGCGTATTCAACAAAAAACAAACCCAAAGGTGAATATAAAGTTTTTATTGTTGTTTGTTGTTGTTGTTCTCGGATTTTTTTTTTTTTTTTTTTTTTTTTTTGTAGCATAGTATTTGCAATGATAAAAAGATCTAAAAATAGTACAACGTAATTTTGCTTAATATTGATGATAAAGTAAAAATCTTTCCTAAACTAAAAAACATTCGCAGGAGTAAAAAGAAGACATTGCTGTCTTTTCACCTAACCCCTTGAAGCGAAGTTTGTTTATTTACAGACTAAGTAGTGAAAAAAAGTATAAATGTAATATAGTTTATATAATAATAAAGAGAGAAAGAAGTATAAGATAAAATTATTAACAAAGAGACATTTCGAGGTTTTTACGATAGTATTAAAAAATTTTCTCAATGTCAAGATTCATTATATATTTTTTAGTTGATTTATTGAAACATAATTCAGATTTTTCTGTGCAGGATTTTTTGAGTTCTTTGCTAAGAACATTATTCCACATGAATGGACCCCGGTATTTGATTGCAAACCTTTTTACGGCTAATTTCGCGTCCTGCATTTTAAAAGCATTCTTTGAATATCTTGTTTGATATTTGTGTGATATTGTCGGGAATTGGGTTAAAAACGCTTTTGGACAAGTCTTGGTTTTGACACTACCCATAAAAGAAATTGTTTGCAAGATATTTAATTGATAAATATTAAGTGCGCCCAATTCTTTGAAACGATGACTAATCGGAGCAAATTTGTTTACACCAAACATAATGCGCAATGCATGTTTTTGTTTACTATAGAGTTTTTTAAGACTACTTTTAAAAGTACTACCCCATATTATGTTGCAATAGTTAAGGTAGCTATGAATAAAAGCAAAGTATAGTTTTTTTAAGGAATCTATGTCTAGTACCTGTTTAGCTTTATATAAGATACCTATATTTTTAGAGACTTTATTTTCAATGCTTGATATATGTTTATTCCAGTTTAGAGACTCATTGATCCTCTATATCATATAAAAGGAAAATTTTTTTCAGAGATACAAGCTAAGATACAATATGATGTGTTTTTGCAAATGTGTCAAAGAAAAAATTTGTTGTTGTTTGTGATTTGGGTGTTTCAGCAGAAGAGATCACATTAACCCATTGAATGCCATCAATCTGTTAACTTCATATTTCCAAATATTTTTTATTATTTCAAATATGCTTAATTGTCCCAACCAAGAAAAATTCCAATCTCGTGGCTACTAGGGCCATCCTTACCAGTACAGGGCTGAAAATTTTGAGGCGTCTCATATAATGCCAATGGCACTAGAAGTTCCTATCCTGCATTTTTAGCTCATTTTAGAGTTCATCTCCTTCATTTTCACAAAATATTTTGTTGATCTTGGATAAGCTTAACCATCGGTTCTACAGTTTTAAAAGTTCTTCAGTCTTCTAAGTATATGAAGAGTCTCTTTTGTTTCAAAATTCTGAATAATTAACCAAAATTTCATTAATTTTCAACTGTAGGGCTCTTTCACAATGCAAATCAACGCAACAGATTTATTCAGTAAAGAAGAATCAGATGATCCTTACTACCAAGATGAAGAAAGGTAAACATCCTAAAGTCACTAAAATTTGGCCTGATTTATTTTTTGTCTTTTTATTTTTTGATTTCCTGTTGTTTCCTTCAAGGATTTCAGGGATCACTTGATTCCCTTCTGCCTCATGTAGGTCAATTTATTTCCCTTTACTTTTGTTCTTCTCTTCTTCAAAATCTCCAGCCTCCTCCCTCAATCCCACTGGAGAAAGTGGGCAGTGTAAAAGACATGACAGACAATTCAGTCAATACATATCATTTTATCATTTTTTTAGTTGAATTTTATTTTAGTTTTAATGTTTTTCAACACCACTGTAATTTCACTCAAACTCCTCTTTTAGTTTGTTACCAAATATTGAGATCCGTGGAATGAGTGTCAATCAATCTATTGAGGTAACAGGTTGCATCCGTTTTGCATGCACAACGTCTTGAAAACTAAGAGTCTACTAGGAGTCTAAAGTCTTTCTTGGTTAGTCTCCTGTTGGTCAAGTTAGAGTGCCGCTGGTGAGATCAATTTTGGAATTGGAGAACTTAGTTGTGATTTTTTGACTTTAGAAATCTCACCTGGGTTTTAAACTTTTCATGTATGTTCATTGACCTTCATGGATCGTATACATATTTGAGGGGACTCTTTACAATCAAAGGCTACATGTTTTCATGTAAAATTTGTATAAGAATTTAGGTGAGGATTATATATATTATCCACCACATTGTTTTTTCAGGCTCCCCTAACAACGAAAAATACAGCCATCATCACTGGCACCATGAGTCATAGCAACGGAAATGGTGTTGGAAGTGTCAATGTTGCTATGCGGCGATTAATTTCACATAAAACATGGGCTGAGGTGATTAAAAAACTATGTTCATGAACTCCCTCATTTTCGTTTCCAAATCCATTTCAGATAATCTGGCAGTGAGATTTTGAATGCAGCGGTATGATGGACAAGTTAGTTATTTTCGAGAGTGATGTTTTAGAATGAAATATTCTCAAAAGACTAGCAAAGAAAAAAAGTAAACTTTATTCGTCATATCGTCGAATTGAAATATAATCTGAATCCTCTATTCCTTAACTTTTATAACATTTTATTCTCAGGGTGAGGTTGGAGTTGGTAATGGACCCACCTTTCGATGCAAGGCATTCAGAAATCTTGGTAAAAAGATGTTTGGAACAGTGTCTATCAATTCAAACTTACAACAACACAAATTATCGGCAGGGCTTCAAGCCAGTAAGTTCTTTTTTATTTTTCTTTTTCAGCTCTCAAATTTTAAGAAAAACCTATTTTTGACAATTTTCGACAATTTTCGTGTCTCCTTTTTGGCTGGTATCTTAGCTTTGCTTGAGCTAGAATCTTAGATTCTCTGTCTGGCTGCCTGTCTGTCATGTGAGTATATCTCAAATACAATGAAGCTTCTTGTTATTCTTAGCATCATTAAAGTATTGGCCCGATGAAATATCTTTCGATACCTTAAATACTTTGAGACATTTTTTAACAACAAATCGGGTGAAAAAGAGGTCGATTTTTACATTTTTGTCGTCCACGCGAAATTAACCAACTTGAGGTAGAATTTCTAAACTGACGTACTCTAAGTGTACGTTCTTTCTTAATGGTAACATTCTTGCATTATATAACTAATATCCTGCATAAGATAACGCATTGGCTTTTTCTGGGCGATAGACAGTTGGAAGGAAATAATTTTTTATCACTTTTTGATGAAAGCTTCTAGCAGTTCCCATCGCTTTTTATTGCACGATATCACCATAAAATAAGAACGTTTTCATATTCATCGCATATACGTTTTTGGATATTTTTGAAACTTTCTAGTTAAAGATCAGTTCAATTTTATCCGAAAATGGATATTTTGGTAGCTCAAATACTTTTAAATGGTGTTACAGTTAATATGATCTGGATTTTCACCCAAAATTCCTTGTCCTTCCCTTTCGTTTGATATACCATCATAAACCTTTTAAATTTTAATATCTTGTACAAGCTGCTGTTTCTGATTTGCCCTTCTAGACCCATTTAGTGAAAACTTAGGCTAGATACCAAGGGCCCAATGTTAATGGAAATCTCAAACTCATTTGGGCCAAAACCAATTATAGCTGATAAGCTTTCGGAAAACTAAATAGCAGACTTAAAGCGAGTATGGCTGATTTCTGTACTGAACGGCGGTCATTTGAGGTTAATTTCAGTTTATGACCAAAAGAGGAGGAAAATCGCCACTTCTACATAGAATAACTACTGACCAATTGGGCGATATAGTTAAACAACTGATGACCGGTTATTTTAAGCAATAAGCTATCGTCTAAGTAATCGATCAGGCTAGGCAACCGACAATCGGCTAATTTGAACATATTCCCGACTGACTTCTTCCTCAGAAACTTCTCTCTTTGTGTCGCATTGAATATCTGTATTTTGTTGTTAATAATTTATAGTGGTAGCACGACAGTTAACACCGAACACGATGGGTTATTTGTCATGGTCTGCTGGCTCGCCTTCATATATGACTTCAACCATTGCAAGAAATACGGAAAATTACAGTATGATGGCACAACTGCAGGTCAGTCATTCATTCACTTTCGTTATCTTAACCTTTCTTCTATTCGTGTCCATCAAATCATTTAAAAACGTTAAAACGTTTAAAAGTAGAACCTTGACAAAATTTACCCCTTTGAAAATTTGAGGTTTCTTTCTCATCAATTTTCCTTTGGAATGCACTTCGATCACGCGCCTGTAAACGTTCTAGGAGGGAATAGTTTGATAACAGCACTTTTGAACATAGATTTTTTGGGTCTTGATTTATATGGGTTGTGATCATGCGGTTAGTCTTGCAATATAAGTCCGAGCATTCATCAAGCCAAAATATCCCAAATAAAATAACAAATTTTATTCTTTTGGTTTGCTTGGGATTGAATTCTCTCGGACTGGCTCTTATTTATGATCATCTGCAAATTAAACTCAAAACAACAACACGCAACAAATAAAGAATGAAATAAGACGTTTTTGTTGCTTTCTCTCTAACTTTAGCTCGGGAAACCGCATTCGCTCGCCATGATGACATATACACATAAATTTGGACCCGACACCAAAACGAAAGTGGCTCTAAAGTATGTTGCAATCATTTTCGCTTGATTATTTAGAAAATTTCCGAATCTCTGATAATATTTCTCTCAAATATTGCTGGATAATTAATCTCAGAACCGATCATACATTTTACCTACGCTCTGTTCTAAAACGATGCGGTAAATGTGATAATCTGACATGCGTGTTCTACGCACAGTAAACAGGATAATCTCGGAGAATAACAAAGTCAATAGTTTAACGTAGAATACTCGATAATGGTATCTTTTATATCTGGCTTCTTTATCGCCCTAATAAATTTTAATAAGTTTTTAATTTTGTTGTTTTTTGTTTTAGGTTTGGTGTGATGGGGTTAGTGTTCGATTATGGTTGCGAACATAAAATTACGTCCTTTCGTGCTTGGTGCTTTCATGAGCGTCGGGACAAATCACCGGTGTTTACTCTCAAAATAAAGTATGTGAAGCAGACTTTTTAATAACTTTTTTTAACAACGAATGAATACACAAAACACTTAGGATAATTTCGAATCTATTGATTGTAGACTGTTATAGAAGAAATGGTGTTATTGTGAATGAGTGACATGTATCAAAGTATCACACCAACGAACGAGTTTTTGGTCAACGAGATATTTTTTAATGCGATGTACAACGTCAGGGATATTAAGTACTGATACGGACATCGCTTGTATCGTTATGGGCATAAATTTTAGTAGGTGTAGAAAGCTAAACGGAAAAAGAGAATTACTTAAATGTTTTTGCTATCTTTAGATTACACCGTCCACACAAACATTCAACTTCCCAATCATGTTAGCGGAGACGTTTTCACCTACAGCAGTTTTTTATGGAACGATAGCACCTGTACTAGTCTTCTTCACCGTAAAAGCACTCCTCATCGCCCCCAGTTTGAAAGAACAAAGAGAAACAGTAAGTTACCTGAAGATAAACTACCATTGACTCTCTCTCTCTAATTCGACCATTGGACCAGAAATGTTCTTCGAATTAGAGAAACATCGAATTACAGAGGAAAATTTAATTACTTTCCAGTTGAGGGATCCAATATGCGTTTGTGCGTGCGTTTGCGCATTTTTGATGATTTTCTGCTATTTTTCCGAAATTCTGGCTTGAATGCTTTTCGCATGACTTTTACAAATCTTGTATCTAGCCAAAAAAAATGGAATGAGGTTTTTCGATCAAGTATTTGAATTGGTATCTTCCTAATTGTTTAATCTAGATGTCTCGCTCTGAAACAAAATGAAACCATTTATATGTTAGAAGTGACGTATAAATTGAATTTAACCAATAGAATGGCTTCTTTTCGTATCAGAGCGAAACGGTAGCATATGTTAGCTTGGAAATTAACCGATCAACCTTTTTTTGAATCTGATCAAAATGTTTTCTTTCACGTTTCAACAGGAAGATCAAGGAAACGCGGGAGAAGAATGCAAAACTGATCGCCGAAAAACGAAAAGAAGCAGAAGCTATTGTAAGAAATGAAAAAAGCCTAAAACTCTCTCGATTCACTATTATGCTCTGTGGAAAGGAAAATCTACTAAATGTTTTTATGTAAGAAACCACGTCTTAAAGTCTATTCCAAGAAAAAGTAGTCCGTTCATTGATGTAACCTTGAAGAAACTTCTGAAAATTTGATAATGAAGAATGAATAGACTTTACTAGGCTAGACTTAAAAAATTCTTGGTCAATAGTTTAACGGAGTACGTTTAAATCATTTGATATTGTATCTATCTCGTTGTTTTTCAGATACAAGTGATGTTACCTCAATACCAAAGATCTGTGGATACTGAACAAGAAAAACACGGTAAGAAATCACACGCAAAAAGCTGTATTGTACAAATTTACGAATTTAGGTCTGATAAGGTCTAGAAAAATAATCATTGTTGTAGGCGTCAAAAATTTCTTTTAATTTGTGCTCTGTTTCTTTTACCAATTTCCACGCTCTGATTTTTCTTGTATATAAATTTCCTATCTACACTCTACTAATCTACAAGTCTATCTTCTAAGGTCACCTCCTAAAATTAACTCTACAATCCTTCCAAAAACTGTCCTAATCACAAGCATATGTGAAACATATCATGGCCAAAATTCGTCTAATCAGTATAACGTTGCTGCTTCGCATGCATATAATAAAAATAAATAAATTGTTTTACTAATGTTGTTATATAGGTCTCGTTATTTTGGAAGCTTGGTATGTCGCTTTGTCCCGACTCTAATAGGTTGTTTTCGTTGAAATTTTGAACGGTTCTTATGATGTTGGGATGATTGGAATTTCCTTCCATTCTTCCTGAATGCAGCAGCACGACGCAACGGGTACGGCAGGTACGGTGGCCGCTGTACCAGATTTTCACAAAAAAACCGAAATTTTCCTCTTCGTCGGTTAAATCGCTATAAAATCGCCTAAATTTCTACATTCGTCGTACCAGATATAAAAAACTTACGTTGTTCCTGATGCAGTGAGCTGTTATATTCGTTTATTCCTTCAAGCTTACTTCGAAATAGCTAAAAAACTGTTTTTATGACACTTTCTGATTTGATTTTGATTAAAGCTTCAAAGTTTTCATCTTTAATTTCATTAATCTTTAGAATGACAGACAAAGTCTATAGGAGTTTTCGATGTGACGGTACCTGTGCAATGCCTGGTTAAAGATTCCAAACTTCTCGCAACAGATGCCCCAAGGTATAAACAACGAAACAATTCAATCCGAGCTCGTACAAAAAAATCGGTCTGGGAGCTTATAGTTTATTTTTCCGTGTTTTAGCTTATTTTCGATTATATGTTTGAATGAAAACCAATCCTCAAGAAAGTATTTGGTAACTTAAACAAAGCCTTGAGGGGCTTTTCTGTTAAAAAGTGAAGATGGTATGTTCTGAAGATAGAGACATTTTTGCATTGAAGAGATTACCCGCTTCACAAAATAATAGCTGGAGCTACGGGATTTGTTATAAAATTGTTGCTTCTCAAAATAAAACGTCTGATGTCCCTTTCAGTCTTTCTTTTGGTGACAGAAATTATCTCGATCAAGTTTCATTTTTCATTGTTTTAGTCACAACTATCAGGATTTTACGACCCGTGCATTGGCGAGGATAAAGTGTTGAAAATCAAATACGAATTTCGTGATGCGTTACATGAAGTCACGTATAAAGACGACGAAGCTGTAAGGATACCAAAACAATGTAAGACTGCAATTCTTATTTTTAAATATTTCAATCTTGATTGAATTAATAAAGTACTAGAATGGGTAGCTGGGGTAATCAAATTATTCTGTTTAAGATTAGCGAATGAGCCGCTGTTAAAAAGAACTAAAGTCTATTCACGATAAGTGTGCCTCTTTTTTCTTTTGCCTATAACCTTTGAAGGAATTCTTCAATCTTTATAAATTTGGTACATTGAAAGATATTAGTGAGTGGAACAATTGGAAAGAAAAGAATCTTTAAAAAAATTCTAAAAATGAGATGAAATGAAGAAGAAAAAATGAAGATCTTGTAGAAAAGTGCTATAACTTTCGTTTTCACGGGAGATTCTTCGATATTAGGAGGTCATCACTGTGAAAAAGTTTATCAAAATATTTATTCAATATAAAGTATGATAAAAAGTTTATAAGTTATGACCCAAAAAAACAGCAGAAAACAGCAAAAAACACGTTTTTAGACGCCAACCAGCTTGTAACTTTGTTTAATATCTTTTGACGAAATGATTATTTTTGAGAAATCTTTTCACAGTGATGACGTTCGATGATCAAGTATTCACTTCAGTGAAAATGATAGTTATAACACTTTTCTACAATATCTTCATTTTTTTCTTCTTCCTTTTCATCTTCATTTTTAGAATTTTTTTAAAGATTTTTTTCTTTCAAATTGTTCCACTCACTAATATCTTTCCAATGATACCAAATTTATAAAGATTAAAGAATTCCTTCAAAAGTTATAGGCAAAAGAAAAAAGAGTGCACACTTATCGTGAACAGACTTTAGAAAAGATTTTGTCCCAGGTGGTAAATTTTCAATAGGAACATTAAGTCATTGCTTTTACTTTACTTTTTAGCACATCGTATTTCGAGCAAAATCACTTGAACTATCATGAGGAAGATAATGAAAACAAAGAATTGAGGATGTATCTTGAATGTTTACATTCGTATGAGTGAACGACTGAAGTCTGGTGATGTCAACTCTACACACATATTTTCCTCGAATTAGATTGATAGCGAAAGAAAGAAAATTAGTATATTTTTGATATTTATATAGCTCTATTGTTTTTTATGCGAATAGTATGTAGGATATAACTTTCGATTGGTTCAGTTTTGGAACTTTTTTTACAATTTTTCGTCGTGAAAGTGGAGTGTTTGAATGGGTTCTATTCAGAAGCACATTTCTTGGAATCGGCTTCTAATGTTTTCTGCATTGAATAATTCTTTAAGACAGCATCTTACTTGTTGTTAGCAAAGCTCAGTTCAATAATATTTTCTTAATCGCTATGTGTAAGGTTTGCTACTATTTTACTTTAGTCTTAGAAAAAAAAGTAGATTCCCTTTACAATGGCAATGTAGTTAGAAAACGAACGTGTTTGATATTTTGTCACCTAGATAAGAACGTGTATTAGAATTTATAATTTTCAATTTTTTAATAAAACCTTCAAATATAGTGGTATAAAAGCTACCTTTTGTTTTATTAAACTTTTCACGTTGGAATCCCTTGAGAAGCTGAATTTGTTCCCGTCAAGAAACACAATATGAATGACTTTCTATATGATTCGAATTCCGGTTCGAGTTCGAATTAGCGCACCTACCTTAAGGGCAGACCATAGTGAATTTTTAATATTGCCACGTACAAATATAAATTTCTACTTGAGTAGCCACAAAACGAGGCATGTTATACATTTTCTGTTCGGCCAATATCCTTAAGTCTAAAATTTAAGAATCGCAATGAAAAAATGACGATGAAGAAGAATGAAGACTTTAGAAGAAGGGTATGTATTTCAACTTTGAAGAGCTTATTTTCGGCGAAGAAAAACATTTTGAAAAATCTTTTGCGTAGATGTGTATCCTTTACCGAACTAAAATAGATTTTCAAAAATGTTTCTTTAAAAGCTTATTTGTCTCAAAATCTTGAAATAGTGCTTTTTGACCAATTTTTCATTTCAATTCGCCAAAAATTTCTTCCCTTGAGGTATGTCTAAAGGTGGAAATTTCAGTTTCTTTTGCAATCTTATACCATAATCTTAGCTTATATTTTGTTATGTT
>NW_027104191.1:0-130766 GCF_902728285.1 Clytia hemisphaerica
GGAAGTGCTCTAAATTAGGTTGGGCGGGTAGAGTTTTAACTCTGATTTTTAACGCTAGACTTAAGTTAGGAGCTTAGGATCTGAGGAACTAAAAGTCCAAGAATAGTCCAATAGGGCTCAATAGGGCCAGGAAGTCTATAAACCCCTCCCAAATTGAAATATTCGGATAAATTTGCCCAAAAGCGACTTTTTCGCCCGAACTTTAAATTGCTGAAAACGAGGAATTACCAAAATTCCCAATATATTTTGACCGAGATTGTAACTTATTTTCTTAGCAAATAATTTGATTATTATCAATTTAGATTGATTTGGACACAATTACGAATCCTTCAATTATATGAAATCAGTGTCCGACATTTTTCCATTGAAGAAGAAAACGAAAGCTCATTTGAACAGGAGACTGTGTTCGAATTTTGGAAGGTATAGGACTTTGCTGTCCATCATTTTTTGAGTGACAATGATACGGTGTTTGACTTAGTAAGCAAAGAGTTACTATACACTTTTCGACTCAGGGCTGGGGTAGCATTTAGATTATCTAAAAAGCTTTTACTTTACGAAATTTACTTTTTTATATAACTACCAGTAAAATTTTTCTGAGGCTCGGCTGTTCTTATTTCTTTTTGGCACTCTGAGCCTCAAATGGTTTTCATCCTGTTCTGTTATAGGGTGTAGTTGAGGTATTTTAGACGTTATAACCAATCTTTACTACTTCGACCCCTAATTTGCTTAAAATTGAGTAATTTTAGGCTCAGCATTGTTGTTGAATTGTTCTTATTTTTTGGCGATTTTGAGCCTTTGAGATTGTTCTTATAAAATTGTTCTTATAAAAAAAGTATAGTGAAAAAATTGGCTAATTTCAGGGCTCTTGCCTTATAGTAACCTGGTTGCTTATTGTAAAATAAAAAAATGTTTCTGCATTTTCTTTACAGGTTTTGAGAGATATGAAGAATGGAATGAAAGAGACTCGAGCATGGGATCAAATCGAAAAATTTCTTCAAAATGTTCTGAATGAAAATGAACAAAGGCAACCCCCAAGGTAAATTTTATATAAATCCGAATATTAAATACAAAGTTTTTACAACAAAATGTTTTTCTAAGTGCTTTGTAGGATTGTTATCGGGTATTCAATTTTGAGAAACGACCCTTTCTAAAAACCCGTATCATCGTAACTCTTTCTTCATGGATTTCAAATTTTTTCGAAACCTCTTATTCAATAGATCCAAATCACTGAAAACATCATTCAAGAAAAATTGTGCTCAGTTTTTCGTGGACATCGTTGAAGAGTTCTGTTTCAGCAAACATAACAACGACACCAACACTCAGCAAAATGAAGAAGTTCTGAAGAAAATCATGCGATATACTTTCACATCAAGAGGTGATCAAACAAGAGAATTTTCTCCCATCGCTGATGAAGCAGATAATTCACCTGTCATCCGGTCTTTTATACTCCAACAACTTATGAAAAGGTCAGTTATATTGATTCGTTCATTTTTGTTAGTTTTTTTGTCTATTCGTTCGTTCATTTTAACACTTCACTCACTCACTCACTCAAACGTTCGTTCGTTCGTTGGTTCGTTGGTTCGTTCGTTCGTTCGTTGGTTCGTTCGTTGGTTCGTTCGTTCGTTCGTTCGTTCGTTCGTTCGTTCGTTCGTTCGTTCGTTCGTTCGTTCGTTCGTTCGTTCGTTCGTTCGTTCGTTCGTTCGTTCGTTCGTTCGTTCGTTCGTTCGTTCGTTCGTTCGTTTATTCATTCATTCATTCATTCATTCATTCCAGGGAAGTTGAGGTGGATGTATATTTCGATCAATATCTTCGAGATAACATGCAGTTCGCTCAAAATGACGAAGACAAATGGAATATGTGCAAATTGTTTGTCAATTGCTACGAGGTAAAATAACTAACAATTTCTTTCTTTTTTCGTAACACATTTTAACATTGCATAAAGTAAGACGATCAAAAGTTATCCATTAAATTGATAATTTACATCAACTGAAATAAAATCGGTCGAAATTTGTGATTTCTTTCGGGCTTGATTTAAGAACAACGGTCCGATGGTTAAAAACATCAGTATTGTATTGTACTTCAATGCCACTAGAAGAATAACATTAATATTGTCATATTCATAAATAACTTAAGATATCAATTGCAAAGGTTGTCAACAAAGGTTTTAAAAAGCCCCTACCGTATTACTTCAAATTAAAGCCCTGGTCGTTTATTAAATCTTTAGGAGGGCTGTTTAAAAGAATCAATACGGTTACTGTTTTCGAAATTTTAGGATAACCAAAGTGCTGAATTAGCTTTTCAACGAGGAAACAAGTTTATTACTGAAGAATACATCACTCAACTATCAAATTTTCTAAACACCAGTATCCAGCAATTAACCATAAATCGGAACGTTCATGAGATCTCTGCCAGTCTTCTCAAGGATGTTGCCAGAGCTAGAGTTGCCATAACTCATTCGTGTGCTTTGCTTACAAAGCTTTATATTGGCGATCACGAGAACAAAGATGCAGATAAAGATATATTGAGAACATTCTTTCCATTATTGATGAGGTATATTTTGTTTATGAATAAAAATGAGAACTTAGTGAACAGGAGACTCCTGTAGTATGAAAGCAAGGCAATTAAGTCTTTTTCTCGTTCTATAACTTTCAATTGAATAGGAAGCGCAAGCAAATACAGTCCAATCTCTCTAATTCGATCCTCTATTATTCGAATCTCTCTTTAATTCGAACTGAATCTTTCTGTAATTCGAAGGAATTTTTGGGCCCCTTGAAGATTGAATTAGTCAACTGTAGAAAAATTCGTTTTATTTTGACCACATGATCAATATCGATGAGCAATTCACAGTCGCTTCAGGGTGACGTCACATATTGTCCTCTCACTGCAACGGCTTTTTCCTATTCTATGGCCCACTCTCTGATTTGGATTTTGATCATGAGATAAAAAACGATGGGAAAAGAATAACAACCTTAAAATTCAAAACAAGCCGACTTCTAGACCAGGGAGATTTTAAGCTAAAAAGTCAAAAAAATGCAAAAATTCACTTTTTTAAGATTTTGACCGTTTCTTTGACCATTTTTGGTCAACGAGTGAGCCAAGAACCTCCAAATTTGGCCCTGATTTACTTGATTCTGTCCACCAGCGAATTAATTTGAAGTTTTACCACTGGACACTTTTTTATCATTCAGGTAGGCCCGCTTGACTGCTTTAATTTCCCTTACCTACCCCCCCCCCTCCTTTAGCCGCCGCCCACCCAGCACTTCCTAGGCGCCTAAAAGAAAGAGGAGACTCTTAGCTATCCAACGGACTATAAACGAGCTTGTAACTGCTTCTAGATCTGGAGATATAAGCCTTTAAAGTTTGAACTAGCGATTTTCTTTAAAAAAATTAGAAACAAATGACGGTGGCACTTTAAAGGGTTAATAAACCAGCCGAGGCTGGAAGGTCAGCCAATAGAGCTTAGCTAGATAGCTTTAAAAAGTGGGTTAACATGCACTGAAACAGAGTAGACTAAATATTTTGAATAATGTACAAAATGTGAAACATTTGATAACTTGATTTAAAATTATGTAAAACAAGCCTGAGAGCTCCTCCGACCCCCCCCCCCCCCTCGAGAAGCTCAAAGTATACTTCTCTTTAGCATTGTCCATATAGTACGTACGCAAAGATTTTCCAAATATTTGACACCCCCTCCCCCCTTGTATGCAGAGAACAATAGAAATGACTTTGTTTAAACAATAGATGTACGCTTTTGCTAAACCCCCTCTCCCCCCTTCACTGTGTACGTACTATATGGATGGCCCCTCCAGTCTGGGTAAATAAATGTTGTAGTTTAGTACCGTCAAGTTACACAACATGCACACAACCATCTTGAAGACTTTGCTGGTCGCAAATGATAATCGAAAGCAAAACTTAAAATTCATAACTATGCGGGGAAGCTCATTTTCCCCCCGTTTTGCTTTAAACTCGCTTTTGATTGGTCTATGAATTTGGGCGATTGATTTACCGCCTTGGCGGAATAAACACACAACCATAATAAATAAATTCAACAGGGCAGCGGTGTAGCAATTAATTTCAACTGGGAGTCCTCTCTTCTGTGCCAAGCACTGGCAGTGTTTTTTAAACTTTAAAACAATGTTAAATGAAGACCAGATTGATCTGTTTGTTATGGCTGTGCAAGTTGTGACGAGAGTGTGCATGTTGTGTAACTTGACGGCAGCCCGCTTTCTGCAAGTCTGATAAGAGATATCTATAAACTGTTATCGCCATTCATTCCATTCCATCATTCAGTCAAAATGTGCGCCAAGGTTAGAAAAGGTTAGAAAAACACAATCTGCGTCCGGAACTGCGTGAAAAATAGTTTGATCAATTTGAACAAGAACTGTATATATTAATATTAATATAAATGATCAAATTCCAAAGACCATTTGTCATAATTTTGCAAGTCTAATAATAGGAGATGTGATGTCATCATTTGGTTCCCCTCATCTGATTTACGGTCAGCAGGTAGAGCTGGAGAGTCAGAAAGCTTTTCCGCTGCTTTGCTGGATTTCCACTGTCGACCTCTGCACGCTCTGTGTTTAAAAGTTTTCAAATCGAAGTAGAGAGCCGCATGCTAATGGAGAGTAAACCGAAAACACCAGTTTATCCATGGTTTCTCAATTCTAAAATTCAGATCAGTCCACACGAATTCCCTTTCAACAAGATGTATAGCTGCTTCTTAACAGAAAAATATTTTCGACTGACCGGCCGAACGACTCCCACTTTTTAAAGTAGAAATGACGGGAGTCAAACAGTTTTTTGCGATTCGCCTTTATCACAAACACGTCCAAGTCCAAAAAAGCACGATTGCATCCAGTCTTTATATCAAATTTATACAGTAGCTGTACTTTTGTAAACTTTATCAAATTCCAATAACATTATAACACCATGAATCCCCCTAGAGGCAAACAAGAAAATATGTTATTATTACAAAAACTATTAAAAAGCAGCAATAAAAAGTATCAGAAAATTCAACACAAAAACTTGAGCAAACGGCTTTAATAAACCTTCAAAGGATGTAGAAAAAGAATCCCCTTGATGAAGATCATGTGTTTGATTTGCCGAGTTAAAAAAATAAATGACAGAAATTGAATCTTGCAACAGATTTACACTGGAAATACTTTGGTACTTTGGTACAACACTGACTTATCACATCTGACTATCGCTCAAGCCGCCATCTTGAAACTACATTATGATCTGTATAAACAACGCACGCTAAAAGTACCCAAAAAGTTAACCCGATCGGAAGAAAGTTTAGAAATCAAAGTGAGATCGGAAAATCGGATTTTTTTTTTGCCGTCTCATGGAGGAACTGGAAAATTTTACCTATTTGAATGCTCAGCTTAGGCTGACCAATTATGAGGAGTGCAATAGATGTGTGTTTAATCTGGGTCCAATGAATTGATCTAAACTATTTTCTCCTTTGAAGGTTTTGTCAAGAGGGTTGCAAGAACACCGAAATGCATTTGTTCATTTTAAAACAAATTGTCTTCGAGCATGGCTACCGAGAACTTGATCACGTGATTGAAATGTCGGAATATGATTGGCTGAACATGGAAAGAGAGAACACTGATCCTGCTAATGTATGAAACAATTTTCTGTTGAGTGTTTCGGAGATAATCGTTGTGCATTGTTTTGTATTACTTCGAATAAACTCCTCGGGTGTTTATCAAGTTTTTTGGATTTTAGGATCGGCGTTTATTTTATAATTTATAACCAAGGTCACTTCAACAAAGTGAATGGGACCCGCATTTGAAAGAAGGGGGGTTTATTCGGAGTAATATAGTATTTTAACTTTTAAGACAGTGTGGTGTTTATAATTATAAGTCTTATCCTTTAGTCAGGTAATATTCTTTCCTGACCAAAATTTTTATTTTCATTATCGAGAATGTAAAAAAGTCTCCTCTTCGCAAGCCTCGTTTCCTTAATTGCCAAACAGTACTGGGAACTTAATTAGATTTTTTCTTGGTCTATGTAGAGAAAACTTGAATGATCTCTGTAGGGGAGTATTCCGAGTGGGATTGTCAATTTAGAATCTTTTAATCTAGAACACGGGAAACGACCGGTTTTTGGTGTATGGGATTGCTTACAAAGAGATTCGAGACCAGATGGCAAAAGAAGCTCTACAAAGAAATTTGAATGCTGACTTGGAGCCGGTATGATTTGACTCTTTAAAAAAAAAACGAGACAAAAATTTTGAGAAATAATTCATACATTTTGTTGTTTTTTTTTCCACAGCGTAATGATATTGTTGTCCAACTTGATGTCCAAGAGTTTTGGAAGATAGATAGATAAATATGAGCCCTCCTAATGCATTTGGAATGGGTCCTGCCTACGAAAGAGTAGGAATCACGGCGCTGTGAGACACTGCGATTTGACAGACGCTGCCAAGCCATTGCGTATACCATGACACTCGAACGACACTGGGAGAGCAATGCTTACTTGAGGTCGAACTTTATGAGTGCCACGGCACGTCACAATATCTGAGTTTTGGAAAAAGAGGCCTGAAAAAGAATAGTTTTCTTTTCCTCGAAGTATCTAACAAAAAGTGATACTTACAACCTCTGATATAAAATCATTTTATTCTAGGTTGCTGTGGTTGATGAATTAACGACCAGTTTGGCATTATTGCATGAAAGCGTTTTCGCCAATTATCAACCCAAGCCTGAGGTATGGGACCATCAATCTACCATCTTATGTTAAACCATAGAATGTCAAGCTGCCACCAATAATCCTAAGGTTTTGCATAAAGTTGATAAAAGGAGGGATCGGACGAACCTTTTCAGACCAAAAAATTCTTGAAAATGTGTAGATACCCCCTGGAAAATAGCAAAATCGTCCATCCCTTGTATGGATATGAGATGAAATGGTCTATTGTTCTCAAGATCAAGGTCCAAATAATCTTCATTCGTTATGATAATTCATTTGATTTCTCTGCCTTAGCAATTGAATCAAATGATGAACCGTTACCAAGCAAATGTAAGCTTTGAATTCTTCGATTGATTTTGAATCTAACCTATTTACCTTATTACTAAAAACCTATTTACCTAATGACTAATTAACCCAAAATGTATGAGCGATTCATAGAGGCCTATGTGTCCACACGGTGGCCTGCTAATTTGTAAAACTGTTATTATTATTTATAACAATTCCTGAAATTTTCATCCATTAATATGACTAAATTTCTTTCTATATTCGATTTATTCTCTTTGTTTGACTCGTAAAACCTGCTTAAAGCTCATGACCATGTAGGACTGTGATCTGTAAAAGCCTTCTTGTGCTGGCCGGTCAAAATCAAATATTTCTCGTTTCGGAGCTAACTATTGACATCGAATTATTGGAATACACGTTTTCTTTTAATAAGAACGTCAAAAATTTTGGAAGTCTTCAGATGTTCTTAGTTTTTTGGATTTGAAGCCTAAAAATGTTCTTAAAATGTTCTTATTTTCAGCATTTTTTGAGCATTTTGATGTAATTTCTTAAGAAAATGCATGTTTTTAAGTCTCCAAAGCCTTAGAATGTTCTTATATAGTTTGTTTTTATAAAAAAAAACGTGTAATAGATATAAATAATATTTTAGCTGACAAATAACACCAAAACGATTGAAAGTTAACCCAGCTGGTACACAACGTTGTTTCAACGTTTATCTAACGTTCACAACGTCCATATAACGTTATTTTAACGTTTAAACAACATTGTGTGTCAGCTGGGAAAATAAAAAATACTCTAATTTAATTTTTTAGGCACTACAGGAGACTATTGCAAACCTCCAACCATGTCAATTGGAGCGAGATATTGTGGAAATACTATACCACTTCTCTTTGTTTTTAAATGAAGTCAGCAATGGTGTTGGGATGCTGCGATTATTCTATTTGCTTGCTCGACAGCCCGATGCTTGCCAGGTTTGTGAAAGGATTGAATCAAACATTGAAAAACACCCCTTTCTCACAGACCTGGTTGGATTTTTCCAGCCAGTGGGGGTAAAAATAACGGCCCAAAGCTCGATGGGGATTGATATTCCCATAATTTTTATGGCAGGGGAATTGAATTCCATTATTTTCGAGCAGGAAAATTCAGTGGAGATGGAAAAAATAGCACAATATTTTGCAGTGGGGATTAGCTTATCTGATTATTTTCAGCAGGGACAAAAATCAGGATATAATTTTCCACTGGGGACTATATTTTGGCTAATTTTTCCAGCGGGAAGGGGTCCCAATGGGTCTGTGAGAAGGAGATGTTCCCTATCCAGATAGCGGACAACTCTGACGAGCTGTTCTTGAAATTCTGTAAAATGTGTATTTGTATCTTTAATTATTTTCTAGAGATAATGCCTGCTAATATTTTTGTCGTTTTTTTCTTTTTTCATTTAATAAATATCTAAATCTTTATCGGCATAATACCGGCGGGCGGGCTGCGAGAAAAAACCGAAATTAACCCGAAAATCAATACTATGCGTGTTGAATTTTTCAAATTTGCAACTTTTCGAACGATTCGAAAGTCCTACGGCCAAACTCACTAAGTTAAATTTAAATTTACGAATTTGTTAAATAGTAATACTTTTCTAGTAATATTATCTCATTGGTAGATTCTTTTTCTTCATTAAGGGATGGTATCTACCCACAATGCCAAGTGATAACTTTCAAGAGATTTTCAATACCAACAGAAGAAGAGGTCGCCATGATGGTTTGAACCAGTTTGTTCCTTATCGTAAGTACTTTAAGGGCAGAAATTTTCGCGGGCAGAAACTTTCGCGAGGTTGCAATATCGCGAAATTTCGCAGATTTAACTTTCGCAAAATTTACTTTTGAAACGATTTCAGCGGATATAACTTTCGCGAATTTTAGACGGTTATTTCATTTTGCAGGCAAAAAAGCGATAAAAATTCACAAAAACTGAAAACTGAGTATAAAATAGCAAAAAAAGTGTACTTTTCGCGAAAAAAACTTTCGCGAATTTCTCTTTAATTTATTACTTGGCAGAAACTTTCGCGAAAAAGGGCAAGAATCGTGAAAGGATCTGCCCTTAAAGTAGTCAAACCTTTCCTATGGGATTTCCTCCACTTCCCAGTTTGGTAATTTGGTAATTGGGTGTTAAAGATTTTCATGATATTACTTTCAGGTCATTGATTTTCGCGTCCAGAAATGTCGTAAATGACCACTAAATATAAGAAATTAAAGTCTATTCACGATAAGTGTGCACTCTTTTTTCATTTACCTATAACTTTTGAAGGAATTCTTCAATTTTTATAAATTTGGTATCATTGGAAAGATGTTAGTGAGTGGAACAATTTGAAATGAAAAAATCTTTAAAATAATTCTAAAAATGAAGATGAAAATGAAGAAGAAAAAAATGAAGATCTTGTTGAAAGGTGCTATAACTATCATTTTCACTGAAGTGAATCCTTGATTATCGAACATTATTACTGTAAAAAATTTCTCAAAAATAATCATTCAGTCAAAAGATATCAAGCAAAGTTATAAGCTGATTGACGTCTAAAAACGCTGTTTTCTGCTGTTTTCTGCTGTTTTTTGGGGTCAATCACTTATTAACTTTGTATCATAACTTTTTATTGAATAAATATTTTAGTAAAATTACTTCATAGTGATGATCTCCTAAGATCAAAGAATCTCTCCAGTGAAAATGAAAGTTATAGCATTTTTCTACAAGATCTTCATTTTTTTCTTCTTCATTTTCATCTTCATTTTTAGAATTTTTTTAAAGACTTTTTTATTTCAAATTGTTCCACTCACAAATATCTCTCCAACGATACCAAATTTATAAAGATTGAAAAATTCTTTCAAAAGTTATAGGTGAAAGAAAAAAGAGTGCACACTTATCGTGAACAGACTTTAGTATCCGTTGTTTTGGGATAATCTATTCCCACGAAACAATTAACTTTGAACTTCAATCAAAATACGAAAGATTTCTGCCTAATTCGCAAGATTTTCTGGCATCAAAGGCAAATTTCAATTATAGAAGACATAATTTCTTTTTCTGTTTCACTCTCTTTTTATTTAGAATGTCCAAATGGTCACGTGTATGTCATCACTGAGGTATTGGTTTTGATTTTCACCATTTTTTTCTTCTCGTTCCGCCTTTTAAACCATGAGAATCAGGCTCTGTACCAGAGTGCATCTCACGTGTAACATAGCGCAGTACACGTTTTGTTATAAGAACAACCAAAAACTTTGAAGCCTTTGATTGTTCTTAACTATTTGGGTTTTAAGCCTAAATATGTTCTTAAAATGTTCTTATTTTCTCCATTTTGTGAAAAGTCTTACCCATTTTCCTAAAAAAATTGGTTGTTTCCGATTCCGTAAAGCCTTCAAATGTTCTTAACTTGTTCTTAACATTTTGACCATCGAAGCCTTTTGTTCTTATAAAAACAACGTGTATGAAATTATCGGGTCTCTTTACGGACAACGAAGATCTTGAAAAGTGAAAAGAAACGCAAGTTCAGTTTAAGTTTCAGCCCCTCTAGTTATCATTGATTTGTGTTCGCTGATGACTCGAACAAAGTCTTTTTGAGACGTTGCTATTCTTACCTTGTATTTAATCTCTTGACGTTTGATTTATAGTGTGGTCGTGCAATGACGAACAGACCATGTCCCGAATGTGGTGCAAACATCGGTGGACGTGATCACACTCTAGACCAACAAAACAAACGAGTCGATGGACAAAGGTACTCCATGTTATAGGGTTCTAATCATGAAAATTGACGTAAAATCAGTTATTACGTCATTTACAACCAATCAGCTATTGGGTCCGTGGTGTAATATCAGAAAACATTGCAAAATGGTGCATATCATGAATACCATTTGATTAAACATCGTTTTTGAAACAGAAGAATGAGTGAATTTGTTTCGCCTCCTGCGCAACAGGAGGATCTTCTTTTAACTTTTCTTTATCACCATCAGAAGTAATGTCTCTCTTCCTACTTCCACATCTGCACCCATTTTATGGTCGCCATGAAAATCCATCCTGCATCTAGACAATGTTTTGTACTTCTTACAGCTTATAATTCTTCTATATATTACACATCACATCAAAAAGTAACTACCTTATTACACGAATATTACTAGTAATTTTATTAACGCAGATTGAAAAAATTCGTGTTAATAAAAACCCCCTTAATTAAAACCAGCCGCGGTGTCCTTGAAAAAGCAAATAAAATTCGTGTTAATTTTTTGCGTGTTAATTTAAAGACCGTTGAATACTTGCGTAGTAATATTTGTGTAATAAGATAAACATTTTTTTCCTAGAAACAACACATTAGCTGGCTACAGTTGTGGTTCACATCAACAACGACCACAATTTGCAGCTCCTGAACGTCAATTGAAACCATTGAACAATCTCCTTCAACGACTTCTCATCAATCTTTCCATGCTTCTTGGCTGCTTTGAATCCAACCCAAATGTATGTAGATTCCCTACACTCCCTTTTTCTTGACATAATAAATTAACTATACTTAACAGTTAGACATTGTGATTTGGGAACGGAACCAATGTGGTAATCTGGTAATCTTTATTCTAATTCAAGGTAAGGTAACCCACAATATGTCTTGTTCCAAAGAATTTCTTTTAAATTTAATTTTTTATGATTTCAGAGCATTCTAGCCTTGATCCACCAAGCACCAGACCATGATGTTGTTGGCTTCTTTGTGAACCATCTAAGATTAGACTTTCGATTGTTAAGAGAAGTCCTTGGTAAAAACAATGAGGATATTATATTACTTATTCACTTGTTCATACGACATTTGAGGACGCTTAATCTCAATCATCTTGACCAACAAGGTATGAAAAGTTTCAGTTTGTTCGCGGTTAGAGTGCATACTTTTTTGGTACAGTATTGCAACTTTCCCGTCCCGTTGTAGAAGGAAATCCGTCCAGTGTAATTTTTCAACATGGATTTTCGCCCAAATAACAAGCGTTTAAAGCAGAATTTTCGTGAAATTGGAGTCATACTTTTTTGGCTGGATAATCCGTGTAATATAGTTATGTGAGTGTTGTATGATAATACGATAAGTGTATTACGCGATCTTACAGTTGGTTCCTTACATTGTATTTTGCTTGTTTCGACTTATTTTTACTCTGCCTGTATTAATCATCTAGCATGCTAGACTGGATATATTTCCTCCTCAGCTGACACATAACGTTGTTTTAACGTTCTTCTAACATTTTATGAACGTTAGGGATGGACGTTGTTGTGACGTTGTGTGCCAGCTGGGTCTTTTGGTGTAAAAAAGCAAAGGAGCGCTGAAATTGACAATCAGAGGTTCTTTGACGCTGGAATCCATAGCGGCTAGTATATGATACCTCACTATATCGTATCGATCTATTTCATATATAGGTGCAACTGTCACCCAACTTCCTCAACCAAATGGAAGAAATCAATTCGAAAACGATTTCGATCTCATCTTTGTACAATCTTTTGTCCAGGTAAGTGCTTTGAATTTATTTTAATTTCAACAGAAGGAAAAATCTGGGATCCCCCATTGAGGATTTTAACAAGATTAGGATCATCCTCGTTAGGGTCCTGGGGTCCTGGCTAGGTCTGCTTTTGAGCTTTATGCCCGCCTACTCGCTTTGGCGGCCGGATGCTCCTTTCGACGACTGGATGTTCGTTTCAACGGCCGGGTGGTCATTTTGACGGCTGGAAGCTCCATTCGACGACCGGATGCTCATTCCGATTCAACGGCTGGATGCTTAGTGCGACGGCCGGATGGTCATCCCAGATGCTTTATCGGTTCGAAGATTTCGAGTCCGACCCCCCTCTGATAGATATCTAACTTCAAATTTTCTTTTTGAATTTTATTTGTTGAACCTTAACTTTAAAATTGCAAAAATATTTCTTATTTTGTTGTAAAATTTAATTTCAAAATTCTTTTCGAATCTGTACACTCTTTTTCTTATAATAATAATTTTATAACAACAACTTTATAAGAACAATGCTGACAATGCTCAAAATTGTTGAATTTAAGGGTGCAAATAGTAAAAACTACGGTATAAAGCCTAAAATGTCTTTATGTCACCCTAAAAGTAAGAACAGGATAAGAACAATTTAACACTCGAAGTGCCGAAAGAAAAAAGAGAACAACGGAGCCTCAACAAAGATTTACCTCTTTTTTTTAATTTTGTCTTCATATTTCCAGAGCTACAACAACGACTTAGAAGGAACCAAAAGGAGGTGTCTTGATGATTTACAAGTAGGCGCTGATCCTTTAATCAGAAGACTATACGAAATCGATGAACATCGTGAAACACCAACCAGCAATTTTGACGTCATGAAAGCAACTCAATTATGGAGATATCGACAACCATTGAGTATCAACCATATGCGAATGAAACTTCAAGAGAAATTCACACAAAATGGCGGCGAAGAATTTCGACAGCTTTACCGTTTCTTGAATGAGGTATGAAGAAGAATTGTTTGTTAGAAATGACGAGCACCCTCCGCTTCTTTCACACTCGTAATGCATGTGACTACCATTGATTTTAAAGCCCTAAGGGCTAGATAGAATCTTTTACCTTCCCAGGCAAGAAAAAGCGAAGCTTCTTCGTATTTTCCATCCAGAACGCGCCTAGAACGCGCCGTAATCATGACGACGGATATTGTATCTAGCGGCTAGCGGTTCCTTTGTTGTTGAGAACTGCATTTTTTTAAATCTAGCGATAGATTTTAGTTTTATTTCGGTGTTTGTGTAAAAATTACGCGCGGGCGTTCTAGATGGGAAATAAGTGGTTTCATTTCCCATCCAGGAGTCTCTAGTCTAGCTCTTCGGGCTTGGAAGTCAATGGTGACTACCTATCTTGGTAATGAATATAATAGACGGTCATTCCGAGAAATTGTCAACGACGATTAGGGATAGTCCGCCTCTATGGGTGTTGTCGAATGGTGCATGGGTTACGGTGCTTCTAGGTTCCTACTGGCCGTCTCCAGTCAAAAAGTGAAGTAACGCACGCCTTCCTCTGGAATGGTCGTAGATCAGAGTTTTTCCCCTTAATTGGTAATATTTTTCCATTATTTCCGCTATTACGATCCTTTGTTACATAAACAAATTTCTGAACACCATTCTACTCTAGGACACTAATCAAGTCAAGCCCCTTAGAAACCGATAATAACACCTGAATAATAAAATTTCAGTACTATTTAGCTATCAAGGGCTCGGAAATTAATCTTTTATCCCATTTGCTGATTTTCTGGAGGAGCCCATTTAAATTATTACAATTTTTCTCGGCTTTTGGAAATTATGGTAAAATTTCTTGCACTTTTGTAGGAGAAGTATTACGAAAAGTCTGTCAAAGAACTACCAAAGCTGGTGGAGTTCTACAAACTCTTACATTTGCGTTACAAATATCGAATCGATAAGAAGAAAGCCAAAGAAATTACCATCGGGGATTTTTTGAAAGACCTCAGCAAGGAAAAGGGAAACAAAGGTTCGTGTTATTTTTTTGATTGGTCTCAATTATGAATCTTTAAAGTTTTCGAGTACATGTTTTTAAATGAAAGAATAACCCAAATTTTTTAAGTCTTTGGATGTTCTTAATTTTCAAACTTTTATAAAACATGTACACATACCTTAAGCCAAAAAAATGCTTTATTGTCACTTTTGTTAGTGTTTTTGTCCATTTTCCTAAGAAACAAATTGGGTGTTTAAGAGTCGGCAAAGCCTCAATATGTATATAAAATCAATATATACGAAAAATGATAGATACCAAAAAGTAAAGACGAATAAATGATGAAAAATTAAATTTTCCGAAAATCCTTTAGCGGGACTCCTGCTTTATAATCTTGTCCAGGGTTTTAGTTATCACTGTCTTCATTATAAATTCTATTCTTATTTTTCATCAGAATTGTACAAGAAGTTACAACAGACTTCTAAAGTTGTGTTTAGAGTTTGGAACCAGCTCTCAGAAGACCTCAAAGAACATGGTAAGAATCCTGTATCAATAGTCTATTCTTAAACATACACGCTTTTTTTATAAGAATTGTGTACTTTGGCTGAGGGTGAGCATTATTCTTATTTTTCTATTGTTCTAACTCTGAAATCTCACCCTGATATTCTTATATAAGTTATTCTTATAAAAAAAAAGCGTGTACTCTCTCGAATTACGAAATCCGAATATTTCTATAATTCGAAGAGAATTCTTGGTCCCTTGAATTCAACTGTAGTACCCGGGCTGTAAATTCTTCTGTAAAGGCTTCTGCTCATCCTCTAGCGAAAAGATTTCTTATATAAAGGAAGCAAATCTATAGAGGTCTGAGATTCAGACTAAAATTCTACTAGACCACTGGATACTTAAGTATGATCAAATTGTCCATTAGTTCACCTTCCAGATCATTATGCGTTTTCGTATCTAGGTTTATGATAGGGTACTATTAATTTTTAAAACAATTGTGGATAATAACCTAGATGAGAGATGAAGGTTAAAATTTGGTTAAAAGGTTAAAGTTCTCTCATCTGACAGTCCCAAACCATCTTTTTCCAAAACAAAGTGAAACCCTATGTTGGATTTAATGCTTGATTAATTTTTTTTAGGGCCATTCAAACCAGATGCAAACTTCCATCCTGAGAAACTGGATTCCAAAACGAAATTCGAATATTTCCTGGTCTCGAATGAAGGATCCGGTCGTTGTTTGCAGTCATTGATCAGATTTTTGCAATATATCCAGAACGATTTCTTAATATTATACCAGCAACTACCTGGTGCTTTCATTAAAGTTGTCGATATTAATGTTTTAAAAGAATCAGAAGTAATCAGGTTAGTATTTTTCATATGATATTAAAGTTCCCAACTTTTTTTTTTTTTCTTTATTGAAACATAAACACAGGGTTCACTACGAACATATACTACAAAACACTACTAAACACATTAATATAGTCCCTCGCACCGCTAGAAACTTAAGTTATATCGCCAGAGGTAATAGACTACGAAGAAAGGAAAAAGTAAAATAAGGTGTGACGTGGAGAGAGCCATGGTTGTAGTAGACTAAAATAACGCACCACTGAACCTTCCAGATTCATGGATATATTCAACGACAGAAAGAATTATAATTTGATTTAAAATTAAAGTCAAGCTTTCATCGCCGTATAATAAAAGCCGACAAAAGTAAGAAGGGTTTAGTGGGAGGAAAACCAACTCTCGGGTAACTAATAACAGTCCCCACCCACGCTGATTATCTTTTAGAAAATGTTTATTAAGATCTTAGAACACATTCTTCTAATCTCCCTCCTTTTGCTTGATTTTGCTTCACTCCTTTAAAACAGGATACAGACCCCCTCCCCCGGGTATTTCATTTAAAGAATTTTCCAACCATCCGACTTATTCCAAACCCCTTGTCTATTTGTTGGTACCTAAAAGTAAAGGGCTCTAAGGACAGTTTTCGTAGAGGGAGAACTTTAGTTAATTTAAATATTTAATTTAGTATTTAGTAATTAAGTGTCACTGGCACCACAACCGATGCTCACTGTCTGTGTCGTTATGAATGGTTCTATAAAGCCATGCCCGACTATTGTCAATACCATGTTGCATCTGTTTTAACCAGTCCTGAAATGTTGTTTTTTTTTCTGAGAAATGTTTTTTATTTATTCAGGGAGGGTTGGTGATTAGTGGGATTAGCTAAAGCACGTTTCGTTGAGAAATATGTTAACAGTTTTCGATGGACGTGAAAGTACCCTTTTAATATCATTTCACGTTTAAAATAATTTCTCTATCATATAGATGAAAGCCGAAAGGGAAGATTCTTTTGTTTAAAATATGATATGTAAGCAAATGATAGGGGAAACGTTAAATGATGTCCTTTAACTCATAACATGCACCATTTGCAATGTCTTCTGACATTTCATCACGGGTCCAATAGCTGACTGGTTGTAAGTGACGTAAAATCAGTCAATACGTTACTTGCAACCAGTAAGCTGTTGGGTCCGTAGAAGACATTGCAACGTAGCCTGGTTAACCAAGCCAGTTTTTACAAGGCCAATATACGGCTGATTATACAATATAGTGTTATCGGTGCTTTATTGATTTTATGATGTACGGAATTTGCCTTGAAAAACTGACATTCAGTCACAACTTACCATTAGATTTTACCAAGTGACTGAATCAATCTGGCTTAGATTTCTAGGCTAATTGCAACGGTGCATATCATGAATATTATCTTCTGTCTGTAGGTACACAGCGGAAGAAGACTTGCTCCCTATCCTGTATCTGCATTGTGATTATTCATTGGCTATCGGTCAAGGTACAAAAATAGAGTACAATTTTCAAGAGATTGAACGTCGCTTCATGGAGAAAGTTTGTTATGGTAAATGCATGATCGAGAGAACGTTGGAACCGTTCAAATATCGAGATAACGTTCAAAGCTCACGTGAATTTATCAATATGAGGAAGAAAGTGCCTCAGGTATTTTTTGTAGATTAACGTAAGGTTTATGAAATCAGTCTTACCCGTTTAAAGGTTTTCTAAATCAATTTTTGAGGTTTTTTTCTGGTTTAATAATTGGTTCTGCTCAGTATTAGAGCATAAGATTTGATTTTTTGACGAGTCCTTGAGGCTTTTTCTTGTGTCCGGTAAAAATGTCTGTAATACCTTTTGAAAGTACACATTTTTCTTTCTTGATCTTCGTTGAAAATGCATTTCGCTGATACAAGTGATGCAGATTTAGATTTCCTACAGGACCAGTATGGTAATGATAGAAAACTTACCTTGGGCTACTAGTAATTGTTAACTATATTTCAACGTTAGAAATTCTTCCGTCTTAGACAGATTTCCGCCTAATTGAAGTATATAAAGAGGCTTCTGTCTCAAAACTCTGTATAATTCAACAAAATTTCAAGAATATGTGCTAATCATTTGTTTAAAATCCATTTACCGTCTCAGACGAAAAACCTTAATAAAACCACCTAATAATTATCCTTTGGTATCTTGAATTTCAGACTGAAATAGCTTATGAAGAACAGCGCAAGATGTTGGATGAGCTGAAACACATTGACGATCTCTCCAATACTTTGAAGGCTGTTGAAACTGCAATCGGTTTTCTGTCTGCTCACGGTGGAACACCAAACCAAAAATATGATGAATACTTAGATACAAAGTTGAGATATAATCCGAAACATTACTTAGCAAGCAAAACGGTAAGATTTCAGTAGGATATAAAGTGGAATATAGGTGCAAAAATGGCTATTTATTAGGTTGTTAAGCTGATCTTTCACTTTAATTTGGTGAATACGGATCTTCAGTTAAACTGAATATGTACTATAATTTTAAGTAGTTTCTTTATAGGGTTGTAATCTTTTCAGGCGAAATATACCTTATTAATATGTTCGGCTTAGTGTTAATCCTGATAGCAAGCTCCTTGCTGGTCGTAAAATCGTAAGTAGAAAACTCTACCTAGATTTAAGGATTAGCCCAGAAATTTAATTCTTTTAGACATGACCGGATTTGCTATGAACTATGAATGGAACATAGGAAGGGGTAAAAACTTGAACTTAGGGCCTCTTTTTTGTGGCGATGACGCCTTCGACCACCCTGTCAGAACAGTTCTTTACGGTTTTTCTTTTCATAGATGAAGAAACTGCTTCGATTGACCCACCTTTGTTCAGCATGGTTGATGTTGACCGTCGAGCGTGCCATTCGGATTCATAACAACGGACAGGTAATTTAATATTTTTTTGTGTCCCATCTTATCTTCTTACATAAGCCCTCGAGTAAACTTGCTCCAAAGTTCATAACCGGCAGTGAAAACGCACTCAGAGACTCGCACACTCATTTAATTTTGGAAATTGAAGAATTTTTGAGATTCGTGTCAAACGCAGAAAAGTACCCTGAGTATCAGAGGTTGAGTTTTCAAACAATATTTCAACCTCTGAAGACCAATAATAGAAATTTTATCGCGCATGTGTCAATCTAATCAATGTAGAAAAAATCAAAGATGAAGAGTAAATATTACCATATTAATGTCTAGCAGACTGCATCAGTATGCAGTTTCCTATTTACGAATTCCCCAGAAACCTCCAAGTGTAATTAGAATGAGTTTCTTTCGAAAGAAATCTTTTACATGATTCCCAAATGTATAACAGTAGTTACTAAACTATTAATTATGGAAATGCTATTATAATTGAATCGAAATAATAGACATGATTCTCTATCACTGACTCGTTTTAAAAAGCATTGATGACATTTTTGAGTTGTGTTTTCAACGACAGGAATAAAAGTATCATTTTGAACTTCATCCAAGATCTTGGATGGTCGTCGTGGTTACTTTTCTCTGCGTTGATTGCGCGCTGAATAGAATCTGGATTGGTCGGCACAGCGTCAATATATGATTTCGACCTGCGCTTTTCACGGTAGCAGTTCAGTAGTAGTTCTTTAAGATTACGTAATGTGACTTCGCTTGTCTTATCTTCCCATATCACTAATAAAAGCTTTAATTTTCTTTAAATTTCAGAACCCATTCACATTTGATGCGACCATATTTACAGAGCCTTTGGAAGGAAAATTATTGGAAGAGGCGAAATCTTCTTTCGCAAAATTTGATAAGAAGACCATGACGAGCCATTTGACTGAATACATGGTTTTAGAGCTCCCCGATAAAGATGCAAATTATGATACTTACGAGTAAGTATTCTTAACCCAATACCGTCATTTTGCTCTCTAAACTAAGATATCCAACGGCCATTTTCCAACGGGGATAGTACCAGGACTCTGAAAAAGTTAATTTCAGAAAGACAACAAATGTGATGTAGTTTAAGGGCGTTACCCTCCTCGGAGACCATTGATTACTTTATATATAGATACTTATTCATGTTCAGAAAGTTAGTTATTTTATCAGTTAGACACGAAATATTTTTGCCGACTTCTGGGTGCAACTTTTCAGTCAGTTGGTCTTGACGGGGAGTTGAATTTTGTGATTCCCACAATCAGTAATGTTAGGCAAAGCATTATCTCGGGAGAAGTCCATTTCTAGAGAGACATAACAGTGGAAACTTGAACCCAGTTACTTAGTTTACACGTCGATCAATAAGATAAAAATGTAGTGCAAGTTGTTCTGGGTACGAGATTTACAAAATTGATGAAATTATATTTTTATTACTTTAGATTATGGGAAGCATTGGACAATTACATGGCCGATAAAAACGAAATGTTGGGTGATCAAAAGAAAGCTGTTTTACCCTACAGTGAATTTATTCCTGAGGAAATCCAATTGAAACACGTGTACGCTTATTGGGGATTATTAGTTGGCGCTCAAAGTAAACGTTGAGCCGATAAATAATTTATCCATGTCAGATATTTCTGTAGATAAATTTTTGGTAAAAAATATTTTCATACTTTGAAACATAGCGTCTGTTCTGTTGATTTTATACAACGGTTCAGAGTTCCTAGAGATTAGTAGTGTAGTGTACAGGACAAATCTTTCTGATATGTGAAAGAGGCTCCCAGCGGACCTTCAATTCAAACAACCACGCAAATATTTTTCTCAAATTCTCTCAATTTTTGTCTAAGATACGAATCTGGATGTGCCATAGTGTTATGCTGATAACAAAGTTTTCAGAGTCGTACGGTGGTAAGCTTTCTGAAGAAAGGACAAATCTTCTATCAACTGTTCTGCTTTAGTTATTTTTTTATATTTTTAATGTA
This sequence comes from Clytia hemisphaerica, assembly GCF_902728285.1. Lineage (NCBI taxonomy): Eukaryota > Metazoa > Cnidaria > Hydrozoa > Leptothecata > Clytiidae > Clytia > Clytia hemisphaerica. The sequence continues at coordinate 20,679 of NW_027104191.1, forward strand.
AATACTCTTTTGTTACTGCTTTCAATTCTGTTTAATAAATACAGTATATTTTTGTTGGACTGGGTTTTAATTTTTTTGAATATTTTGATTTAAAATTTCGTAGCTATTAGATTTTATAAGTCTTATGATCGCACATTGTAATTTAATTTCTATTGCAGAAAGAAACAATTTCACTATTTGTAATTGTACTATAACTGGTCACTTTGTCAACACACCCTCCCCGGAAATTTACCCAATAAAAAATGCCGTCACCATTCGTGTTAAAGCAAATATGTAATAGTTATTGGACAGTTGCGAGTACAATATGAGAAATATTTTACGAGTTCCGAGATTTTTCCGTGCAATATTTTTCGAATCTTTAGGCGAGGAAAATATACGGAAAATCCGGAACGATTGTGCAATTTTTGACAAAAAAACATTCAATTCTATTTCTAATGACGTCATTCCCTTTCAAATGTTGGATGTGAGCTGGGTAAACGAATCCAACAAGGTCCAGCACGAAAAAAAGGAGTAAATTTGATGGCGATCAAACTCCCATCCCTCAGACGGCCTGTGCAAAAAATTCGTTAAATCGTGACGGCCAGTTGTTCCACCCCTTTTTATGGGAAAATTTTTCGTTATTTTCACTCTTCATATTAATACCTTTCCAAAAAGTCCTGGGCCAAAAATTCTGTTTCAGCCATTTCGGGAAATTCAAAGCAAAAAACTTTTTGCTGACGTCAGCAAAAATTTGAAAAACTTATATCTCCTGGAATATTTATTGAAATGAGCTCAAATTTAGTAAGAAGGTAGGGTGGATAAATGTTTTTCATTTCCAAAAAAAAAAAATTCAAAAAATTGATGACGTCAGCAAAAATCAGCAATTTTCGTTTTTCCTTTAAAAAATGCTGACGTCATCAATTTTTTGGAAATAAAGATATTTATAAACTCTGCCTTCGTACCAAATTTCAGTTCATTTGGATAAATATTCCAGGAGTTATTAGCGATTTAAATTTTTGCTATTTTCCTTAATTTTCCCAAAATGGCTGAAACAGAATTTTTGGCCCAGGACTTTTTGGAAAGGTATTAATATGAAGAGAAGAATATAACACAGTAAAAATTTCTTCCAGAAAAGGGGTGGAACAATTGGCCGTCCCAAGCTTTATGATTTGTTGGATTTTTGTGTTGGTTGACATGGACATGACGAATATTTTTGACATTAAAACTTAAAATGCCAATAATTCCTGGAATTTTTATCGAAATGAGCTCAAATTTTATACATAGGTAGAGTTCATGAATATCTTTTATTTCGAAAAAAAAGTTTTCCAAAAAAATTGGTAACGTCAGCATTTTTTGAGGAAAAAAGAAAATTGCTGATTTTTGCTGACATCATCAATTTTTTGAGAATATTTTTTTTGGAAACGAGAGATATTTATAAATCCTACCTACGTACTAAATTTGAGCTCTTTCACCAAAATGACTGATACACAACTTTTGGCCCAGGACTTTTTGAAAAGGCATTAATATGACGAGTGAGAAAAACCAAAAATTTTTCCCGAAAAGGGGTTGGAATAACTGGCCGTCGCGCATTATTTGAATCGTTAATTTTTTGCAGGCCTTAACTTGCTCGAGCCAACATTTTTTTCTTCCTTTCCAATTTTTGCTTTCGAGTAAACGATTTAAATTTAAATGTGATTTTTTCAGTTATCTGTAAATTGAGGAAAAACAACTCGGTTAGAAATAAAATCCTAAGACACTTTTTAAGTTTGATCTTTTACACATACCTTAATAAATGGGAAGAGGGGTCCTAATAAGCTCCGAGGGGTTGGAAAATTTTCGAAAAATTAACGTCCGTTTATTTGGAACCTGAGAGTACGCACGAACTTAACATTTCTTTCAGTAAAAAGGAAGGAAAAAAAGACAAAGCGCATTTCTTTCATTTCTTGTGATTTAAAAAAGTTGAGCCAAGTTAATCTTCGTGAAAAAAAATTTCGTATGTGTTACTATATTTACAAAATAAAATAAATCAACGTCGACAGCCTTTCTTGTCCAGCTCATTTTGCTGACCGATGCATAAATTGCATGAATGCGACAATTCATATGCCTAAATTAACGTGTCATTCTACTGGTTCTTACATCCGATGATAGAATTTCAGATAGATTTCACCGATGCAAGTCTGCAAGTGTTCGCATATTTTATGATCTTAATAAATTAATCGTTTTGGAACACCAGATGGTGAATAGTTATCGTTGTGCTTCATAACCTTCAATGTACGTGGAAACATCAATTTCGACTGGCAGCTCACTGACATTCACTTCAAATCGATCTTGAACGTCGTTCAAAGTTTTTGCGTCCTCTTCATCAGCGACGAAGGAAATGGCAAGACCTTTAGTACCGAAACGACCAGCACGTGCAACCTGAGAAATGAAAAATGAGTAATGAGTAACTTTAAAGTAGAACCGTCTTCTAGAATGAGATAGTGACAGACGTAGCCTTTTAGTTTTTTTGGAAGTTAAAAATAGGATGAAGCAGTTTTCATTCGAAAATAACGGATTCAAAATCTGTTATCCCAATCCATAAATTCCAACTTTTCAACTTTAAGTAGTTTCTTCTTACGTATATAGCGTAAAATCACTCTATGGAGTATGTCGTGCTAAGATAGGTCAATCTCCTTATCAGTGGCGAATTAAGTTCACTTACCCTGTGCAAATACGTGTCTGAATCTTCGGGCATGTCATAATTGACGACGATGTTGACTCTTTCGATATCCATACCACGACCAAATAAATTGGTGGCAACCAGAATTCTCTTCTGGAAATCTTTGAATTGTCTGTATCTCGAGATTCTGTCGAGAAGAATTGTTGGACACATTAAAAAAATTGAAGAGTTAACAGGAGTTAAAACACTCAAGGTGTTAGATGAAGATACGGGCTATGTAACATGTTGCTATTCTTTGCCACGGAAAGTCATGTGACATCTTTTTCAACCAATAAGATTTAATAATTTCGAGGGTAAAACAAACACTATGGTTTAACTCACTAAAAGATTATGCTTACTGAAAACATACAATTAATATTTAGTAAGTTTTCTGTTGTACCCTAGTTTTGATGTCATGCCGTGGCGAAGAATATAGATAGATCTTTATGTTTAGCGTTAATTACTTCTCTACAAATCATCGAAAAAAGCAAAAATTTATACCTTTCTTCTTGAGGCATAGATCGATGAATGGCGATGGCTGGGAAATTCTGTTCGACTAACAATCCAGATAAGGCACTGCATCTTTGAACTGACTTAACAAAGATGATGACCTAAAACAAATTCAAAACCGGTCTTAAAAATCGACACTTCATCGTTAATGCTATATTCAGTGTTGCAGCCCGTCGTAGGGGTTATCCACAAAGTGCATATGCAAAAATTTTCCAGATTTTTGCCACCCTAAGCCCTTGTCATAGTGTGCAGAGGGGTCTGAACCCCCCCATTAATATTTCATCCCCCCCCCCTATAAAGGTATCCCCCTTATTTTTAAAATTTTTTGATCCCGCACCATTTACAGGGGTCCGAGCCCCCAGCATATAATTTGTACTCCCAGTATTGGGGAAGAATTTTGATGAATGAAATACATTTTTCAGTGTGAATTCGTACCAATAGTCAATGAACTTGAAAACACTAGCAAATAAACAATTTTTTTAACCAAAAAGCTACTATCCCCCCTATAAGCTCAAACCCCCATTTTAACTAGAAAATTGCCTGTATTAAGCCTTCCTGAAAACTCGGATCCCCCTTAAAAAAAGGGGGGTTCATACTATGCTTGTGCGAAGAGAACAATAAATAATGGACATATACTTTTGCTAAACTCCCCTCTCTCCCTTCACTGTGTCGGTGCTATATGGATTGCCCCAAACCAAAACCCCTCCTACTGGCAAAACAGAAATGATTTACCTGTCTCTAAACTAGAAACATCACACCACATGAACGAGATAAATTTAAGCACTGCTTTGTTTATACCTTAGAGTACTTCTAAGCAAAACAAGTAATACTTTAATGGACCTACCTATTTATAAAACGAATAATTAGAATTTAATGGAAGTAATGTATAATTTTAAATTTCGATTTATATATCTATTGGAACGGAGAAAGCAATTAAGAAACGCATCGATGTTTAACGGTGAAAGAAAAATAATATCAACACTTTAATCAATCATTCATCTCGAGAAAATCTCAAAAAACCGCTTTTTTCGGGACATTTCCGGTTCTAGCGTCCGGAAAAATTTCTTTTTCGAAAATTGGGCTCTGTCACATTTTGGGCATTGCCATTTTACATAATTGTGCAAAAAATCATGAAAATCTGTCGAGTTTAAGTTGAAAAAATGAAGGAAAACCGTTTTACGCCGGTTTTCGGCTGTTCCGGCGATTTTTAAGGAGTTCCGGATTCAAAGGATGATTTTTCTTGGAAATCAAACGATGCTAAGTTTTGGGCATCATCATAAAGAACATTTTTCTGTAAAGAAACAATTAAATAAGTTGAAAAAATGTGACGGAAATGTGAAAAAAACGACGATTTCCGGCACATTTCCGGTTCTACAGACCGGAAAAAATTTTTTTCGGCAAACGGTTTTCGACAACCTTTCGCAGTACTAATTGCATCTATGTGCAAAAAAATCGCAAAACTAATGAGAAAATCTCGAGAAAATCTCAAAAAACCCGCTTTTTCGGGACATTTCCGGTTCTAGCGGCCGGAAAAATTTTTTTTTCGAAAATTGGGCCTGTCACATTTTGGGCATTGCCATTTAACATCATTGTGCAAAAAATCATGAAATCTGTCGAGTATAAGTTGAAAAATGAAGGAAAAACCTTTTTACGCCGGGTTTCGGCTGTTGTTCCGGCGATTTTTAAGGAGTTCCCGGATTCAAGGATGATTTTTTTGGAAATCAAACAATGCTAAGTTTTGGGCACATCATCAAAGAACTTTTTCTGTAAAGAAACAATTAAATAAGTTTGAAAAAATGTGACGGAAATGTGAAAAAACGACGATTTCCGGCACATTTCCGGTTCTACAGACCGGAAAAAAATTTTTTTTCGGCAAAACGGTTTTCGACACCTTTTTGGCAGTACTAATGTGCATCTATGTGCAAAAAATCGCAAAAAACTAATGATAAAATCTCGAGAAAATCTCAAAAAACCACTTTTTTCGGGACATTTCCGGTTCTACCGGCCGGAAAATTTTTTTTTTCGAAAATCGGGCTCCGTCACATTCGAGGGTTTATAGTAATGCACCTTTGTGCAAAAAATCAGAAAAATTGAATGAGCCAATCTCGAGAAAAGTTGGTAACTAACGAACGAACTAACGAACACGGGTTAATTTATAGGACCTTCACCCCACCGGGGTAGGTCCAAAAATCATTGATTCTTCCCACAATAAAGAGTTTCTTTGACAATCCTGCTAAAATGGTTATTCTCTTTTAATAGTAGCTGAAAAGCTGTTTAGATGATTATATTTTTTACCTGGTTAAATTCAAGTGCATCAAGAAGATCGAATAATTTTCTGTTCTTCTCGCTATCTTTCAGTTTGCAGTAATGCTGTGTCAAACCATGGAGGGTCAATTTTGTTTCATCATCAACGTAAACTTCCATTGGCTACACAAAAAAAGTAAGATTAAAAATTGCTCCTGACACAATAAGGTTGTCAGGGTTGTCATACGTGACTTTCGGGATTTTGCTTTCAGTTCAAAGGTACAAGAAGATTAAAATAGGCAAATTTTAAAAAGCTATATTAAGTTAACTGGTCAAAATAAGGTATTGGAGGATGACTAATTTCACTTTTCCAAGCCAGGCCATAGTTTTACCAAAAGGAACATTGAGTGATTCTATGAAGAGGATACTTCTGCCACCAACTGATAGCAGGAAAATCAACTTCTTGAGAAGAGCATCTTTGAATAATACTCTATCTTCTTCTGCCAGGAGTCTTCTCAATGGTATCGACCGCAACAATGTGATAGATGAGGGTGGTTTAATGAAATGGTATTATGGTGTGAAAATGAAAATTATGGAATTTGACGATGATCAAATGTATACCAATGAAGGCTGTTCATGAAAACGTATGAACAGCAAAATGGAGTGATGAATGTTGTTCACAGGAATGCATGAACAACAAAATGAAATTATGAATATGAGAATAGAATAAATGACAGGGATGAAATATGAAGTGATGACTTGATGGAACAACATGGAGTGAACTACACAATGACAACAAGGAATAATTACATCTTGCATAAACTTCTTGCAGACGGTTCTCATTTCTTTACTGAGGGTGGCACTGAACATCATGACTTGTTTTTCATGTGGTGTCATCCTGAAAATTTCTTGGACATCTCTTCTCATATCTGAAATTAGAAAAAGACGTTCATATAAAGAAAATCTCAAGTCTTGTTTTTTTCTGAATCCATATGTCCAAAACTTAAATTGAAAGCAAAAATATTGGTCCCTGAATAAAATAAGATGGTTTCAAACGACTGAGATAAGCAGTCTGAGCAACGTGAGAATTGATTTTTCAAAAAATATTTAGTCAATCAGATTGCAATGTCTTAGTTCAACAGTTAAATTGAACTATATATGTTAAACAATAAAATGGCAGCTTTAATTCTTACCAAGTTGCTCCAACATCTTGTCACATTCATCCAAAATGAAATGTTTGATGTGCTTCAAATTGAGGACTTTATCACGAGCCAATGCTAAGATACGACCTGGTGTTCCAACAACAATATTTGGACAATTTGTTTTCAAGACTTGTTCATCTTTTTTGACACTCAATCCACCAAAGAAGACAGCAACCTTGATGTTGTTCAAATACTTGGAGAATCTTTCATATTCTTTGCTAACTTGAAAAGCCAATTCACGAGTATGTGACATGACAAGAACACTGACTTGACCATCAACAGGTTCCAATTGTTGCAATGTAGCCAAAACAAACACAGCTGTTTTCCCATACCACTTTTGGCTTGACAGACAATATCCATTCCAAGGATTGCTTGAGGGATACATTCATGTTGGACTAGAAGGGGAAATACAAGAAATTAATTGTTACAAAATTTTTGAAAAATGATTTTTTTAATTTCAAAATTCATCCATTCACTCTGTGCCAGTCTGTGCATGGCTCAATAGCTGTAAATATTTTTCCTTAAAAACATGGTTACTCCCTTTCTTAAATTTAGGAACTTGGAAGAACTGAAAATCTGACTATTTTGCCGACCACTCATTTGTTTTGACTTATTTTTATTGTGGGATACAGTAAGTGTTACTTTTCCTGACTTTTCACATTTTTAGCTAAGTTTTTTTGAAAAACAAAAACAAATGGCAAAGAGATGTGTATGTGTAATCTGTCTCTCGCACCAGCAGAATGCTGATAAGAGTACATGGTTTCTGCCTACTTTTTTTCAGCCCCCCACCCTTAAAATGCAATTTTGCCCTTAAAGAAAACTGCCCCCTAAATCAAACAAAAATTACCAGTACAGAATACCCCCTTAAAATAAAAAAACCAGTTAGATTTTTTAATCCCCTTCAGCAAACACTTTTTTACAATAGAGAGAGGGAAGAGAGGATGCAGGTTGTGAGCACGAAAACGGGAAAGAAGATATTACATAAAGAATTATTATCAATAAAACCCTTTGATAGATTCTTGCAGCCCTTGATAAAACCCCCCCTTATTTAAAAAAAAATGACAAAAATCCCCCTTTTTCAAAAGGCAATTCTTTTACTCCCCCTTATTTTAAGGGGGCAGAAACCATGGAGTATGGCTATTGAATATTTGAAGACAGCAGGTTTTTTGCCACTATGTATACTGTTGGGTACCTAATAAGGGTCCCTTTTATAAAATTTTCCACCCAGGACATACCCCCTGCTTATTAATTTTTGGGAAAAAGTTTTAAAAGTTCCTCGTTTACCCTGATTCTGCTATATCATCCCCATTTTAAAAAATATTCCACCAGGACATTTTTATTCCAACCCCAAATACCGTTGGCATAATACCAACATACCTTGTCTAATTCCATTGTTTTTAAACAGCTTGCTCAGGAAGTAATAACCATTTAGAAGACCAGATAGTTGCTATGAGGGAATTAAACAAGGTTTGTTGGCATTTCACAAAATTTCCAAATTAATTTCCAAGATAATTTCTAAACTTTTTTCAGAAAGTTTCCGGAATTAATTATCTCCACAATCATAATCAACAGAAAAGCCGCACTTCACAAAAAAAAGACCGACTGTCGGCGAAACAGGGCGATATTCAAGGGCCGTGCGGACCGTCTGAACAAAAGTAAATCGAGACGTAAATATCGGGCTGTTTGTTTTGGTTAAAGTTTCTGTAAAATAGCGAAGCCAATGAATATTTAGGTATGTGAAAGGAGGAAAAGAAATATGGAAAGTAACATTTGTCACGGAATTAACGTATTAAAAATCGATATTTCTGGTGAAATTTCTTAGCGTCAAAGACTCTAACCCACCCACCCCTTCGCGTCAATTTGACGTTAGTCGTGGGAAGAATCGATATGTGAGTGACCCCTAAGGGTCGGAAAAATCAGAAATTTTTAAATTAGTCTCTCTAAGGCTGATGGAAATTAATGATATGTTTACCGTAATGACGATTTTCAGAATTCGATGCGGCCAGGTTTTCATTATTCATTATTTTCCCTTAAACATTTATTTTTACTAGATTTTTCGTTTTTCCTTATAGCAGTGAAAATTCCAAGCACTTTTCTGTGGCCGTTCAGACAACTCAATTTTAAATTGAGTTTTAAAACTCAATATTTGAAGAAAAAAATTTTTTGAGTCATAAAATTCGTTTTGTTGATTTACTAAGAAGGCCACTAGAAATATGTCCCATTTTCTGATCAATTTTTCCTTTAAATTCACTTTTTTAACTCCAGATTTGTTAGAATAATATCGATAGTGGAAAGCACATTCCACAATGTTTGCTCCTTTTTTATTTTGAAATCTTACTTTAATAAATAAAGCTTTGTTTCTTTTGTTCTTGAAGCATTTCTTTTGTTCTTGAAGCATTTCTTTCCATCAGGGGCTGTAAGCTTTAAAAAAGACCTGTTTTGACCAGTCTAGAAGGGCTAATTTTGAAAAACTTTTTCCCGTCGGCGCCAACCATCGTGGCGCCTCCTTAGACACTAATTAAGGGACACTAAACTACGGCCTTATCACCCTAACACCTACCACTTTCAAAGTGGAGCCGCGGCCCCTATCCATGCATGGTTAAAGTTTTTTCTATTATTATAGTTACTAATCAAAAAAGGTGAATGCTTCTCTGAAAACTGCCGATTTGCCCATGTTAAAGGAACCAAAAGACTACCACAAGGCATAAAGAATAATATGACACATGGCCATGAACTTCTAATGAATAATGACGAAATGCCAAAAAAACTTGCTGAACCTGCCTCTTTTTTAGAGGTAGTTCGTCTGTTGAGGGAAGAAATTCTGGAGACCTTGAATCAGAAGATGGACTCAATGCAGAATCAAATACAACACATTCAACAGACGTACCAATCACCTCTACCAACCTCATTTCCAACACAATATCCAATTCAACCCATATCAATACCAAGACATCTACAAAATCTACCACATCAAAACCAATTCAATCCAATCCAGTGTCAATAAACAATTTTGCATTCTTTAATGTTCAAGGACTTTGCCCCCAAACTGTTCAGAGCAAAGTCCCTTTTATAAAAAATAATATATGCAATAAAAATTTACTGTTTCTTGGACTGTCTGAAACATGGCTTCATAAGGGCCATATGGAAGCAGAACTTAAGATTGAAAATTTTACCCTATTCCGATGTGATTCTTCAAGAAAGAAAAGAAACAGAGGGAGATACACAGGTGGAGTGTGCTTTTACGTAAGAGAAGACATTGGTGCAACATTTGAAGAACTCTATTCTTACTCCTCTAAAACTGTACAACTCCTTTGTATTTACTCGAAAGCTGAAAACATGGCTTTGTTGGTAGCTTACCGCCAACCAGACGATAAAAGCAATGGAAATCCATCGACATCCAATGATTTTATCACCCCACTCAATGGAGTAAAAACAGCAATATCAGAGCTAGGAGCCACCCCAAACATCATTTTTGGTGGTGATTTCAACCTACCTAAAGCTACCTGGCCAGATGGCTCACCTAAACCTGGTTGTCCTTTGGATGAAAGAATCATCCTAAACTCATTGAATCAATTCTGCAATGATTATTTCATCTCTCAATACGTGAAAACTCCCACACATAAAGATGGAAACATACTTGATCTTGTTTTCACAAACAATGAAAACATTATCCATAACTGCTCAACAGTTCCTGTCCTTCAAAGTACCTCACACCACAAAATTGTCCTGGTATCAACCTGTCTTAATGTTAACACTGTATCAGATGAAGATGAGCAGCCAAAACCTCGTACAGGTTTTAGCACCCTGAACTTCTTTGCTGATGAAATAGACTGGGAAAATATAAAAGAGACCATGCGTCATATCAGGTGGAAGGAAACACTTAGTGACGACCCAAACGAATTATTGGAAACCATAAATGCTCTGTGTTTCAAAATCTGTAAAGATAATGTACCAACCAGAACACCAATAGAAGGCAAAAGGAGATCAAAAGTTGAAAGGTATCGTAGATCCTTAACCAAAAGACGGAGAAAAATCACAAAAAAACTTATACTCACAAATTCTCAAACCCGAAAGAAAAAAATCAAAGAGGAGCTGCTGCAAATCGAAAAAAAATTGCAAAAATCCTTCCAAGATTCAAAAAAGTTTGCGGAAAATAAAGCTATTGAATCAATCAAAAAGAATTCTAAATATTTTTTTGCATACGCCAAGAAGAAATCAAAAGTGAGAACTAAAATTGGACCACTAATAGACAAAAACGGGAACCTTACAATGAAGAATAAAGAAATGGCTGACATCCTTTCAAATCAATATGCTAAAGTCTTCAGTGAACCCATGTCACCTGACGATCAAGCTTTCAACACACAAACCACTGAAATATCAGAAATGGTAGTCACTGAAAATGACATAATGAAAGCCATTGACGAATTATCACCATCCTCAGCTGCTGGTCCAGATGGTTTCCCAGCAATAGTCCTGAAACAATGTAAAGAAGAATTAGCCATCCCATTGTGCCATCTATGGAAAAACAGTCTGGAAAAAGGAATTGTTCCAAACAAATTGAAAATATCAACTATAACCCCAATCTACAAAGGAGGAAACAAATCACTGGCTGCAAACTACCGACCAGTCGCCTTAACATCACACGTTATAAAGATCTTTGAGAAAGTCATCAGAAAACACATTGTCAAACACATGGACGAAAATAACTTTTTCAACCCAAATCAGCATGGCTTTAGAAGTGGAAGATCTTGTCTGAGTCAGCTCCTTGAACAACATGATCTTATATTAAACTTACTTGACAAAGAGACCAATGTAGATGTTGTTTACTTAGACTTTTCTAAAGCTTTTGATAAAGTGGATCATTCAATTGTTCTGTCGAAATTCAAAAGGCTAGGAATAACTGGTAAAATCTATAATTGGATAGAGTCCTTTTTGAGAGACAGGCAACAAACTGTAGTGGTTAATGGTGTGAAATCAAACATCCAAGAAGTTATCTCAGGTGTACCACAAGGAAGTGTACTTGGACCCCTGATTTTCCTGATACTCATTGGAGACATAGATGAGAATGTTATCCAATCTATCGTCAAGTCCTTTGCAGATGACACTCGCACAACCAAGTCAATAAAGAATGCTGAAGATGTAAAAATATTGCAACAAGACCTTCAGATTTTATATCAATGGACAATCGCAAACAATATGAAATTGAATGATGCAAAATTTGAATTGCTACGTTATGGCTCAAATACAGAAATCAAAAATGAATCTCACTATACCTCACCACCAGGAGATAGAATTGAAGGAAAGGAATATGTTAAAGACCTGGGAGTTCTTATGTCCAATGATTGTCTATTTAAACATCAAATTGAATCAATAATTGAAAAAGCCAAAAACATCATTTCTTGGATATTACGTACCTTCACTTCCCGCTCTACACATACCATGATCACTCTCTATAAATCACTTGTGATCCCTATACTGGAATATTGCTCAGCGTTATGGAGCCCCAGTACTATTAGTCTTATTCAAAGACTTGAAGAGATCCAGAAATCATTCTTGAAACAAATAAAAGGAACACACCAAAATTATTGGGAAAGTCTAAAGAAGCTTAGAATATACTCACTTCAAAGAAGGAGAGAACGCTACAGGATCATATACACCTGGAAAATATTGGAAAATCTTGTGCCAAATATCAATGATTGCTTCAAATCTAAAGACCATCCAAGATTAGGACGAATGTGTTTTAGCAAATACGCCGGTCCAAACAATTCAAAATTACGCGACAGTACCCTGACTATACAAGGAGCAAAACTTTTCAATGCAATGCCAAAGAGCATTAGAAACTTGAAAAATTTAACTGTTGACAAATTCAAAAATGCACTTGACAAACACTTGCAAAAAATTCCCGATGAACCCCAAATCCGTGGTTATACAGGGTGCAGGAGAGTTGACTCAAACTCAATTTTAGACATGAAATCTCTCTGCTGATCCATTTCTTCCTTCAGGAATTATGGATTGAATGAAGATTGTGGTGTGGATCAAAAGATTCTTGCCAGAGCGGTACGCTCAAACACATCCAAACAGGGCTCGAAATAACGATATTTAGGTGGTCGGACACACTGTCCGATCAAAAATTGATTTGGGTCGGACATGTCCTAAGGCTTTTAAAGTAAAATGGGTCGGACATGTCCGATTGGTTTTTATGTGGGGTATACTTCAAGTCTAATACAAGCTTCTGATAGAATTTTACATTGATCACGAAGAAGCTAAACAAATGTCAATTAATGGTCAGAAGCCCATGATTTTTACTTGAAGCATGCTTTCATTTGTTGAGAAAAAGCATCACACAAAATGAATATCTAACACTAATGATCGCAACTTTGAGAGTTTTTGTGTGTAAATAAAGAAGTTACTAATTCTATGTAAATTACAATTTCTTTTGGAAATTTCACAGCGCATCTGACAAATTTTTCGAAGGCACCGAAAGTAATTGGGTCGGACATGATGTCCGACTAGAATCGATTTGGGTCGGACATTTCAGCAATCGGGTCGGACAATGTCCGATGTCCGACCGTTATTTCGAGCCCTGCCAAAAGTATCCAAAAGTAAGTAGTAAACGATAATTTTTTTTATATTACAAAAGAAAAGTACTAATTTTTGTTTTATTTTAATTCTTGATATCATTAATAAACTCTTAACTAGGAGTCCGTTAGGGGGGGGTCTCAGATAATAGCAATGACATGGCTGAAACTCAATTTCTAGATCAAAAAACGGCCAGTGGGAAAAGTGCTTGGAATTTTGCCTGTTATAGATACACAATCTCCTCTTGTGTCTCCGGAACTCTCGTGTTTTTATTGATTCTTTTGGTTCCTGTTTGTACGAGCTTAAAAATTAAATTCACACGGTAAAGACTACTAGAGGGCCGTTCGGGTTGTTAACAATCTAAAAAAGCCACGGGCTGTTTGTTTTGATATCAACTTCGAAAATTTTTGTTCTCTGCTCAAGTGGGAGGAAAAATAATGACAACTTTTCGAGAAAATGGCAAATAATGACAACTTGATGCGGCAGGTTTTTGAACACGCGGGCGGCTTACGGTAAACATAACATTAAATTCCATTAGCCTAAGGGTCAGAAAATTCAGGATTTTTAGGAAAATTTTTGATTTCCAGAGAAAAATTTGTAATAAAGTCTCTCCAAGTGTTTAAAGTTTTTACAAATATCGAAAAAAAAAATTCAAAAGTCTCTCTAAGGGTCACCTTTTCAGCAAAAATCAGTCTCTCTAAGGGTCGGTTTTCGGAGGTCCCGTCCGCACATACCCCTCATTCGCCAACCCTAGTAATCCCCCTCGGTATAGCTGCTTATAGTATTGTTTTAAAGGACCATACTAGAACATTTTTTGTTTATTCAAAAAGACATATACCTTCAGATGGATGTTCAAAACCACAATCAACAATTGCGCGCAACAACTCTGGTTTCAAAAGGAAATCGCGAAAGCCGGAGCTATGGATACTGACATAGGTTCCTTTGACATCTTTTTTGGCTGGCTCAGTACTTTGAGCAGCTTCTTCTGCAGCTGCTTCATTGTCACTGGTTTCTTCGTAATCTGGAATGAAATCTTCTTCCAAGGTAGCATCGGCCATGTTGATTTAGCTTTTTTGTTTAGTATCACTGTAGAAATATAAAAAAATACCAGTAATAGTATTTTCAAAACTGATGCATGAAGGGTTCACAACTGAAAAACAATACTAGCAAAACTGATTGAATGAGATACGAGCAGATTAGATCAGCCTTTCCACGTCGACTGTCTGGAACATTTTCTGCCGCCATTTTGTATCAATGAATTTTGGAGAAAATAGCGCCTTTTTCGTAATCGTTTGAATAAAACTAAAACAAAGACCGAAAACCCATAGACCGGAATTCCGGATCTTTGCGTTGATTGGACGTCGTACAACGAATTTCAGATGATCTTTTTGGATGATATAAGTAGCTTTTCTGTTATAACAGGTCTCCGATGTCTGCAAAATTAAAAAATGACTGTGCTTGTTAGAAAGATACATCAGAAGTATAGTATAGAATACCAATCATCACAAAGAAAAAACGAACCAAAAAAAGACTGATACTAAGAGCGAGAGAAAAAAAATAATTGCCCCCGCAACGAGCGCAGCGAGTGAGGAGGCACTCATAGCTTCAGGCGCAAGGATTGTTGGACTGGAATCTCGCATTTTTGTTTTGTTGTTGTTGTCGCGCAAGCCTACCCGTAGTTAGTCTCTTCCGTAAATGTTCGGTATCTTCCGCCGGTTTTTTACAGCTTTTATTTTTCACGTCAGGCGCCGCGGGAATTTTACACTGCTTTTTAGGGCGGGTTTTCATTTCTTCTTATCCGCTTATATATAAAATTTGTCCGATTGGTTAACATTCAGGAAAGGAAGAAAATGTAGATGCGTGGAAATTTCTGGAAGAATTTAAAAACAAGTAGTCTCTCCTGCAGTCAAGACGTATTATTTGTGACTTTGAGTGAGATACAACTAGATATAAATACCTTACATTTATTACTTCCAAGTTCTAAGTGATTACAATAATGTGAACGAATTGATGTTTAATTTTTACCACAGAGCGATAATGAACAATGATTAAAATGATAATAGTAGAACAATAATAATGAATGAATAAAATGAACAAAAGTGATTATTGTTGGAAATTGAATTGGCAACAAAATTCTAACACTCGTCATTCAGCATACTCTACTCCCAACAAGAATGCATAAAGATCCTGTATTATAGTACTTTGACAGTAAGTACATTTTTTCATTAAAAGTGTGCTTTTTTTATAGATCTATTATGCAGTTTTATGTTTAGCATTTGTTCTTGTGTCTTGTTGACACTTACCAGGCACTATTTGGGAAATTATTATCGGAAATTGAAAGAACCTTTTGTGTACTATTTTGAGGAAATTTCAGTACACTCATCATATAGAATCTAATTTCATGTTTCTTATTTTCAATTTAAAGCTCTTATTTTATGAATGTGGATTCGTTTACCTTGACAACGCAATATTACCTCTTTACTGCTACTATTACCACGTTACGTCATGATTTTCCATCCTCCTACACGATATTGCTGTTACAACTGCAAGATAACTGGCATATCTTTTGAATGTAAAAACAATTTTGTCCATGAGATCCCTTATCATGCCGTTGGAAAAAGTCCTGAATGTACGCTATTTCCTGTTAATACCTGCTTCCTGCTCATCAATATTGCCTCGTTACTGATACTATTACAACGCTACGTCCTATCATCTTCCATCTTTTACACGACGCTGTTACAGCTTCTAGATTACTGGTAAAATCCATTTAATGTAAACAATTTTGGATCACGATATCCTTTGTTAAACACGTTGTTAAACCGTTGGAAAAACTCCTAAGTACCGTCAACTGCTCCAACTTGGGACAAGTGTACGCAACTTGGGACTTGTTGATATCTGGTCTGTATTTTCACTTACTGTAAAATCGAAAGAGAATCGTGTATTTTTTAATACGTGGTTCATTAAACTCAATTCAAATGACTCTGGAGGTTCGATGAAATGGTGGTGGAATGGCCGTCCCATGTTGCGTAAGATAGTCCCAAGTTGGAGCAGTTGACGTTACGTTGTTACCTGTCAATTTTTGGTTCCTGCTCGTTATGTTTCTGGCTCATAGCATTTCTTATGCTGTTTGGTTCTACTATGTTTCATTTATATTTCAAATTGGTTGAAATAAATATAGTTGCATGTCTTTTGACTGGTTTAGTATCTGTAATTGATTCTACATGGACACTTTTCCTAATGAATGTTTTAAGATTCGTATTTTATTCTTTGTAAAAAGTAATTCACATTTTTAGAAAAAAAATATGTTTCATTTATATGTTAGCTTATTCATTGATATCTCAAAGAAAATGCTGTTGAGAAGAATCATTCTAACTATTCCAAATAATTTCCAAACTTTTGCTATAAAGCATTACAAAGCCTTAATTAGCATTAATTAGTTTTTACAAGAATTTGTACTAGCGGGTGGCAGTTAGTGAAAGCTATGGCTAGTAATAATACAAATTGGTACAGAGTCGTCCGTATATGCCTCTTCTTGCAGTGGAATACCTTTCCGCACGAAATAGGCCTAAAATAAAACCTATAAATTTTCGGGTGACGGTATTTGGGGGGGGGTTTCATGGTTGGCGGAGGAGCGGAATCGGGTACCCCCTGAAACCCCCCCCCTATTTGGAGTTTATTTTATCTTGTAAGAAAAAAGGTCAGCAGACTATAAATAAGTTTAATCGTACAGCCAGGGAGAAAAAGTCGCTTACCTCGACAAACTTTAGCATCGAATTATTTCCCAACAACTCTCTAAAGATGTACACTATTTTTCTTCGAAGGATCTTTATCGAGGAGTGCTATTTCCCGCGGAGGAGATACAAATTTCTCAGGAAAGAAGTACCGGAAAGTTATATTTTACTTGGAAATAAAAACTCCGGGCAGAGTACTTTTTTTCTTTTGCGTGGAGAGCAGTCCCGGTACGCCAAATATTAGTACTTTTCTGAGGAGGAGTACTTGTTTTTCTTGTTACGCCGATCTAAAAAATGGACTCTGAAAATGTGTGCTTTTCCGTATTTCAACTATTTCGCAGCACTCTGCTCCAATGAGCGCGACTCTCTAAAGAACACAGCCTTTTATAAAGGGCGTTTTGTCTATAGTAAGTGCATCCCCTAATGAGAGCCACCTTAAACCTCAAAGATTCTTGTAACCTTGTAAACCATTTTATGCTTTAGAACTTTCATTTTAGGTTTTCGTGCAACGTAACACCGATTCTGAAAGGCTTGCATTATGAAAACGTAATACGTTACAAGAGTGTCAATAATCGAATCATTACAGGCAGCTGATTCCTCTCGAAACTTAAACATATCATTTTCAATACTGTATTGAAAATAGGTGCTCAAATTATATGGGTAAAGAATTTTTGTTTTCTGATAACATTAAACATTTCCAAACATGGCTAAGGGTATATTTTCGATTTTTCTACACATGATATTTAGCCTAGTCTTAGCCTAGCTCAGACTTTTGACCCCAATCAAACTCATTTCACAGGACTTCGAACTAAATGGTATCATATCTTTTTGTGTGTTGGAGTATAATATGAGACTTGTTGTAGTATACTTTTTTGCTCAGAATTTCATGCTCCATTCGATGTTAGCAATGAATTTTGTTGAATTATGACTTTTAAAAAATCATCAAATTTTTCCTCATTTTGGGGGTTAGGAGTTTTGCCTACAACTTCAGTTTTTTTTGGTTTTCGGCCATAAAAACGTTTGCCAGGCCTAATTTGTGGACCTCTCTCAAAAAAGTTTTAAAATCAATCCTATCTTCTTTCGAACCAATCGCATGCAGTCCGTGGGAGTCCCACGAAATATGCTACAGATTATAAGGATTAGCCTCCTACTAAATATATAATAACGTTTTTCAGAATTTAAAGTCGTGCGAGAAATGCGATTTCAGTAATTCCCCCTTTTTCATTAGATATTTTGATTTGGGAAAAGTTAGTGGCTTCCAGACTACATTATCATTAATTCAGCCTTCATGGAACATTTTGAACTTTTCGTTTCCGAGATCCCAAGGTCTTAATTCTTAAGTCTATTATAAAAACTCAGAGTTAAAACTCTACACTCCAGAAGTAAATTCGAGCACTCAAATATTATTCTACAGTGCGAAATAAATAGAATCACATACTGTAGTGCTCAAGAAAATTCGAAGAAAATTTGAAAAAGTATAACCAATGAATTTTAAAACTTTGCAGGGAATTTTATCAAACATTATGACTTTGATTATGGATAACATAAGGGGCAGAAATTGACCACAGACATTGTCAATTGTGATCCTTGTGATTTTGGTTATAGGATGAAAAATCTAATTTTCTCCTTCTATGCTTTGCAGATCCTAATTACAGAGCCTTTCAGGGCGCCCCAAAAAAACAAGACTATCAGGTTGTGCGTTGTCAGGGACTTCGACCATGGTGTTTCGAGTGTGTGTAATCATTTCAAGTTTATGTTGCGCGTTAAGTAAGAACACAGTGCACTACTCCATACGCAGTATTCAGCTTTGCATTCCAGCTCGACCATTGTCCTTTGGCAAACACCAGTGTTGAATCTCACCAGGCATTCAGTTGAAGGCTGCTGTCAAAATCCATCAACCTGCTACCATTGATTTCCAACAAGTTAACGATTTATGTTTATAAGGGGTGCCGAATACTCGCCCTGTCGTCAGAGCCCTCGATTTGCGTTATCTAGTAAATTCCATCGAGGAGGGAGAATGTTATGACTTCTAAATTAAGAGGTTATTTGAGACGCCGGACATCTATATACTTTCGCACACGTCCAATCCCTCAGTCAGAACGTCGGAAAATACTAAAAGGTAATTAAATGCCGTATTAAAATATTTTGTACGCGGTTCTAGTATCGCGGGAAAAAAATTCACGGGGAGTATATGATTCACGTATTACACAACACACAGATGACCTCTATGTCAAATATTCATTTTCTTTTTCTATCGATTTCAAATAATTTCGACAATCATTCAATCATTAAATTTGATACCATGAAAAAGATTCTAATGATGTTACAATGTGGCAAAATATATACTTAACTGAAATAACAATATTACTTAAACCACGTTTCAGATTGCAAACGCCACAGTATAAAAATGGAAGATTTCGGCATTCAAATCCCTTATTCATCTACATCTCATTCAAAGCTCATTGTTTGGTGACTAGAAGAATATTTCTTGATCTCAAAATGAAGACTACCTTAATGTTCGTTGTCCTTCTCGGAGCAGTTATCAGCTCACAAGGTATGGATTATTTTGTTCCATTTAAAACAAGTTCTGATTGAACTTTTCTGAGTGAGGCTTAATCTAACCTTACCTGATATAATAGATGTGGAGTTTTCTTAATGCGACACGCTTGAAGCTCTAAAGATTGCTAAAAACTAATCTGTATATTTTGCCCACTTCTTTAAAGCCTTAGCGTACTGGGCCAGAAAATACGTAATCTGTTACCACTTTAAATCTACCCAAATAGAGTGTTAAATACACCTTCTTAATCCGTCCCTATGAATTTGCAATGAGTAGAAATATGAAACATGTATGGAAGGTTGGGATTAAATAGATTAAAACTCGAAAGAGTCGTCCGTTTTCTTATCTCAAGTGGGACACAGAGACGGGGTTGCGGTAATACATGCTTTTTTAATAAGAATACACTTTATAAGAGTGTCCATGATGAAAATGGCCAAAAAATTAAGAATATGCTAAAAATATCACCATCATGGAATTTTGCTGCTCAAGCTAAGAATGTCATTTTTAGAGCACTTTCAATTATAAATTGTCAATTACCACCCAAGTCAGACTCACTCCTTTCACAAAAATACCATTTTATGCTTGAGATGTATCTATATGTATGTATGTATGTATGTTAAATCTAGTCTGAATTAGGTGAATGCTTTAAGAATATTTTAGGTGGATTTTTCCAAAAAAGTTATAAATATCCATGATGAAATGGATTTACACCATTCTTATGAAAAAAAGCGTGACTTTATACTTATTTTTTCAATATTTTTTCAGCTTGGTTTTTCCCTACCAAAGAAGTCTCTTGCAAGGCTTGCCAATACGCTGTCGGTTATTTAGATGGTCTTCTTGTTTCTGACAAGAGTGAAAAAGCAATTGAAGCAGCCGTTGAAAAATTATGCACCTATTTCCCTGATGTCTTCAAGAACGAAGTGAGTATAAAATATAACATTCAACTTTTTGGAAGTATTATATCAGAAAAGGGTGTGCTTCCAACGGAGAAACAACAATGAAATCTCATTATAATCGAGAAAAAGAAGATCAGTTGAGTTACCACCTTACTGACTTTGGGTTGTCTCCTGGAGGGGGGGAGGATTAGGCAAAATGGGTGCCGGTATGTGCGAAGCTATAAGGGTCCCTTTTTCACACCCTCGAAATCCCCTCAAAGGGGCACAAAAACCATTAAAAAGAAAATTAAGTCAAACTTTCTCAGACATCTCGCAAACCTAGTACTCACCGGGGATTGTCTGCTTAGCTCCAGCTTACTATAGCTCAAACGAATTTGCATTGCCCATATTTGAATAATGCATAATCTATCTTCCAGACGAAAATAATGTTATAGGTTTGAAAGGGAAATCTAGACAGCCAAGGCATTTGTAAAAAGAGGGAGATCAACTGTTTCAAAAATTTAAAATCTCAAAAATCTTACATTTTAGTGCATTGTTTTGGTCGAGAAATACGGTGATAAATTGATCGAACTCGCTGCCGCTCAAATCTCTTCCGATAAAGTCTGCCCAGTAAGTACATTCTAGTTTAGTTCTAAGTTCTATTTTGCAAGAGAATTTATGAAGCAAAGTTACATCACCATCATAGAATCCTTCGTAGGCATCTATTCTGTACCATTGACTTAAAAAACATATTAAAGGAGAATCCCAGACTATGTTATGTTGTAGTCTAAAGAAGTAACCTCCAAGCCGATAGGCAAATTTGTGAGCGGAATGTTTACAGTCCTGTAAGATAGTTGGCAGCTTTTTTAGAAATTCTACCGTATCATACTTTATATGACCAATATGTAAACTCTGCAAATATCATTTCACGTAAACTATTCATGTGAAGACGATAACATTGCACCTAGATAACACCTGCTTTGATTCCCAACTGAGCAGTCTAATACTAATTAAGGATCAAGTACCCAAAATTCGATGTTGGATATAAAATCATTTTTCTCTCCAATTTCAGACCCTTGGGTTCTGTTGAGATGTTATACCTTCAGTCCTGAAGTGACAAACGATGTTTTCTAGAATGTATATTTTTTATTTTGTCATATCGTAAATATAAAGAATTATTAAAACACAAAGTCACACTATTCTTTGAAAGCAATTTGACGATGATATTTTATGCACACTATTTCCAATTATATTTTCACTCATCGAAAAATAACTACCTTCTTAAGCCTAACTTGTGCGGTCACCTTCTTCGTTTCTTTGAATAGCAATATGATTAAGACATACGCGATAAAATTCTTGGATAGTTTGTCTTCACAGTTTAATTTCAGAGAAAATTAAACTGTTATGCTGACGATATAGCTACAAAATTCTCCCCAACTCTATGTTATATATATGCAAGCAAGAAGACGTCATCAAAAGGGCCCCCCCCCAGCGGTTTGCGTGAATGCGTGAATGGGCTTTTTTGGTTGCGTGAATGCGTGAAAATTGAAAAAAAATTGCGTGAATGCGTGAATTAAAAAAACTTGCGTGAACGTGAAAATCCATTTCAACTGCGTGAATGCGTGAATCTGCCCTGTTTTTTACGTGAACTCGGGGAATTTCCCTTTTCACCCAGTTTGCAGAACGTGGCACGTTTGTCCGAGATTTTGAGTGCGGCACTCGCCAAAAGTCGAGTGCAAGTATAGTTTAGTCAGGCCTCACCAAAAATTTTTAATTCAAAGAAATATTTAATACCCATGATGCAGACTTTTGAGAACCTCATTTCTTGGCAAAATCAGTCTGAAATGGAGTCGTATTTAAGCACATCAGAGTGTGAAAATAGAAATTTTCCCCTGTCGGCGCAAACCATGGTTGCGCGTTGCGCCTCCCTTATCACTATGTTTTCGACCCCTACACGTTAGGAAATCAAGACGCGAGCCCTGATTAAAACTATTCTTTTTAAAAATTTTGTTTGCTCGCTTCGCTCGCAACAAATGTTCATCCTTTTACCTCATTTTGCAAACTATCAAGCGATCGTACCTCGCCTCTTAACGAATTTAGACTACATTCTTTTTCAATGGTATTAAAGATAGCATTTTTATCCAAACGCGAGGTGACAGAAATGCAAAAAATTCCCTCTCTGCTCAAACCATGGTTGCGCCTCCTTACCCCTTAGCTAAGCATTATGGTGTCACCCTGGAGTTTGTTTGACCTATTTTATAGTCAGGTGTACAGGAAAAAATCACTACTGAGTTAAGTTTTTCTCAAGTGCATGACCAGATCCGGGCGAAAATATCTTGAGTGTAGCAGCCTTGCTATTTTGGTTCCGCTGGGGGGCCTCGTATACGAGGACATTTTACCATTTATAGTAGATTGTAATTTCTAACGTCTGCCCCACTCTCGACTAATTAACAAAAACAAACGACTTCTCTGATAATTTCGAAAATTTCCCCAGTTTCCCAAAAAATCGGGTTTGCGTGAATTTCGAGAAAAACTTGCGTGAATGCGTGAATTGCGAAAAAATTTTGCGTGAATGCGTGAATTTAGGGTCCGCTGGGGGGGCCTCTCAAAAAGACTTATCTGGGATTGACATTGAAGAATCTTTGTTGGTTCATATGATCTAATAAGTGTTTAGAAATTTGCTCAATAAAAAATCAATGCTCCTTAAAGAATTTAGCTATTTTGTACCCTCATCTGGGTCCCATACCTCACGTATCTCACTGATTACTTGCTTTGCCTATGTTGTGTTCCTTGGCTTTTCTACGTCGGAAAAATTCCATCATTGGCCACCAGGCAGGAATGAAAAACGTGACCTATGAAAGCCAAATGAATAATTCATATCCTCAAAGTTATATCTATTTTGAGCTGCGGAAACTAATCAGGGATGTTTTCTCTAATTATTTTTTTGAAATATATAGACCCTCAATTAGCAGATTCTTTAGATTTATGGCGAATGATTATGATTTCAAGGGGTGCCTTTAATGTTTAAAATTTCACAGAAGAGTCGACATCGTTATTGGAGGTCAATATGATATCACACTCTCGTCTAATTTCAATATTTTGAGTCTGTTGTAAGGATGGTGGACCCTTGATTAGGACAGTTTCAATATTCAAGAACTTTGATATTGGTTAAAAATGTTCCCGGCTGGGAACAACGTTGTTTTAACGGTCATCTAACGTTATATGGACGTTGTGAACGTTAAATAATCGTTGTGTCCTTGTGTGCCAGCTGATTTTTTTTATAGTCATACTGTCTCTTTGCTTTTGTTCGTACTTCGATGCTGTATTGTATGATATTTTACAGAGATTTTATTTCATGGGATGTACCGGGTTGGTTAATGAGGGGAAATCGGACAATTGTGTCCGGTGCGAAAAAGGAGAGTTTTCACACCGGGCGTACGGTAATTCACGCCCGGTGTTTCGAATGAAACCGTGTTAATGAGTTTTGTTATTCGGTGACGTCTAAAACATTTGCGCTCGGTGCTTTCGTAAGTCCAGTGCACCAGCAGGGGCAATTTCTATCCTATTGAAGTACACTTTTTTAATAAGAACAAACTATATTAAAACATAAGGCTTTGATGGCCAAAATAATAAGAACAAGTTAAGAATATTTTAAGCATTCGCAGGCTCTAAAACACCCGGTTTCTTAGAAAGATTGACAAAAAATACTCACAAAATGGTGAACTTAAGAACATGCTCAAGAACATTTTTAAGCTTAAAATTCTAAAACTTAAAAGTTAAGAACATCCGAAGGCTTCAAAAATTTTGGATGTTCTTATAAAAAATAAAACGTTTATTTTGAAATTCTCGGAATATTCTTCAAATCTTGATTGAGCAAGTTCGTCATTTTACCTAAAAGATCTAAAATAATATTTTTTCATTTTCGCCTCAAAGCCAAGATATATTTTCGTTTAAGTTTAAAATATCCTTAATTAAATATTTTGATTATAACTTACCGAAATTTTATCAATTTATTGGCTGATTTGGTTAAAAGATATCAAGCTATTCCTGGTGATTCTTTCTCAAGTACTTGCACCTGCCTTTAGAGTTTGGTTTTTAATTTATGAAATCTTTTATTGTTTAAGTCAAAATATCAAGAAATTTGATTTTGATTTTGTGTACTGGAAAAAAATTGAATTTGAAGAACCACGAATATATCAATATAAAAAACCATTATGGAGAAAAATAAAAACAATAAAATTTTACAATATAAATAATTCGTATCAGGAATGTATTAGCTAAAAGGTATCAAAGACGGTTGACGAAGAAGATCACTTAGAATATAGAAATAAACTCTACGAACTGAAACCTACGAATAAGCTGTCGACCAATCAAATTAACATTCTTCGTAGATACAGCCAACACCAGGGTATACTCTTGCGTCCAGTAGCGTAATAAAAAAACCTGGAATACAAGGGAACAAAGTCGAACAGTCTTCGTCTGTCTGAACTTTCAGATCCTTGTTTTAAGAACAGTTTGGTACAGTTTGTAACATCAGATCAGCAAAGCTGAAAGAAATCTTTGAATTATGACGGAAGTTCACGAGCACGAAGACGAGGGCCAAAGAACTGGAGAAATAGTGAATGCGGTGTTCAGTTTCATATATTTATTAATCCATTTCGCTATTATCGTTGTTATACTGACTTCATCACGAATCAGATCTAAGAAACCAATCCAGTTGATTCTAAGCTTAAGTATCGGTCATTTCTTCTGTGGATTCCTAAATGTTGTGGGTCACTTTATACCCTATATAAGTCATATTGGATTTGGAGGATATACGTATGCAAATCTATCTTTGGTAGTATTAACAGTGGATCGTTGCATGTTTATCAAATGGCCTTTCCGATACGAGCGATTGCATCGCGGAGTACATATCTGTTTTCTAGCTTTTCCACCTATTTGTTCAATCCTCTACATTTGTAATCATTATATGACTGCCACTGAAGAATCTTTGAAAACCAATGTCTCTAAAGATGACAGAGCTATGTTAACTTTCATCTTTGGTATACTGATATTGATGGTTTGTTTACTAACAGCTAATGGTTTGGTATATCACACGTTACGGAAACAAAAGAGAAAGATTCAGACACAAACAGTCAAAATGGAGGGATCGGAGAAAACTCGGAAATCAGGCCCAAAAGCAAAAGAGGTTATGGCGTTCTACGTTTGCTTTGGATGCGTTCTTACTTATGTTTTATTATGGTTACCTTCTTTGGTAATGAAAATTTTGGAATTTTTTGCCAAGGTTCAAATCAAAATGTCGGCTTTTTCTTATTCGGTCGCTGTTGCCAATTTAAATCCTATATCTGATGCGGTGATTTTTGTTTGGTTCAACAGAGATTTTCGACAACACTTAAAAGTGTTGTTTAAATGTATAGACAAATCGAAATTTACGGCTTCAACAACTGCGAGATTGAGTTCACGCCCACCGAAAGAACAATCTACCATGACGACGGAAATGTGATGGAAAGGCATAGGTTTTCTTTTGAATTGATTTGGGACCATTCCAACTTTCCCCATATGTAAAGGAATCTCTTACCCAGAACGACTTGCACCAATTTTTGATTTTACTGATGAACGTTGGTACAATCCTTTCTTGTGAGCTTTATCGGAACCATAAAAAGAGCGAACTAAAGGACTGAGTTTGAACTACCGACGCATTTTTCTTTACCGTTTACACTGACGGCAAAAATTGCTGAAGATTCTTATTTCATAGCCGTATAGCACGTTTCACACACCGAAATACTGTTACCTTTTCCTTCAAACACCGAACCACCAACGGTATAAAAGTTTAGTACTGTCACAATCGAAGGTCCCTTCTGTAAAAACCTTTTAGTATGGTTACATTGGGAGAAAATCTAATCAAAAACATGTCTTTGTATAAAGTCCCTCCTGTATTTACCCGTCTACAGTAATTCATGTACTGCCCACGAGAAGTCCGTTAAATTTGGTTAAGTACTGGATAAGAAAGGCAAAATACCTTAATTTATTCTGTTTTGTCTCGATTATCAGTAGAACAAGTTTAAAATAAAAAGGTTCCCAATGCCTGCCTCCAAAAGTTTGATAGAAATTAGAGTAAAAACAAGCTCATTTATAGCTTGGTTAATACTTGTTACAGACCAGGAAAGTTTGTCAGAAAGTTTGGGACAGTCGAAAAAATCGAACGAATTCGGGACGAATAGAAAACCTAACGATAGTTTATATATTGACAACTAACATGCTTGTTATGTATATATGTATGTAATGTAATCCTGTAGGCGCAGTAGTGTAGTGGTTATCAATCTTGACTGCCGTCCAGGAGGTCGGGGTTCGATTCCCGCTCGGTGCTGTGATTCACTTGGCAAGTGAATGTACCTTCGCCCGGGCCAACCCATGCCATGTGAGGGGAATTGGGTAGACAGAAATTCAAGAAGCTTGTCGGTGACTGTGCTAGGTATCGATTCCACAATCCATCGTGAATGAGGTGAGAGTGCGCTGGCCTTGTTCCCTAGCGGTTCACGCTGGAATTAACGCACTCGATCCAAAAACTGTATGTCAGTGTCTCGCAAGCTGGTCGCAGTATAAACCATCGCGTAGACGGTTCTAATGAGACGACTCCTAGACCGCTCAATACGGAACCGGGTGTCCTCTGCAAAGAGCAGCCAGTCATCATCATCAATGTAATCCTAAGCAAAAAACTGTATATAAAACAAACTATATAAGAGCATATGACTTCTACAGCTAAAATATCAAGAACAACTTGAGAACATTTTAAGGTGTTTCGGACTCTAAAAATTACTTATTTCTTTTGTCCCAATTTTTTAAAAAATTGCACAAAGATACTCAAAAAATATTGAAAATAGAAACATTTTAAGAAAATATCCAGGCTTAAAACTTAAAATTAAGAACATCCGAAGGCTTCAAAAATCTTGGACCTTCTTTATCTTCTACGTCTTTATAAAAAAACGCGTAATTTTTAAGGGCTCTGACCATAGTCAGAAAATTGATTTTAGTATCTGAACATAAAAGTTATATTTTAGATTCTTTAACACTTTTAACAAGAAGAATTGCTTTTATAAATTGCTTTTTAATCAAACCCCTTAAGAGTAATTAAGAACTTAATTGCAAAAATGACGTTATGAACTTTAAAAAGACGTTAATAATATGTTGCATCACCTTCTTTTATAAAAAGTGCTAAGTTTTAATGGGTAATTAACCTTTTTGTTTCGAACTTTTTTCAAACTGTCCGCAATAAATTGAACTATTTAAAATTTTGCGGAAAAATTTTCTAAAAAGATGCGTCAAAAGTTATGACTGTTTTTTCAAGCAAAATCCAGATGAAAAATTGACGAAAAACCACTATTTTGAAGATTTCGAGACAAAGAAGCATTTACAAAAGTTTTCCGCAAAAATTTTTATTGTTCGGTAAAAGATACACCATCTACTGCGAAAACTTTTCAAAATGTTTTTTCTTCGCCGAAACTAAGCTCTTCAAAGTTGAAATACTCTTCCTCGCAAAAGTCTTCATTTTCTTCTTCATCGAATTTTTTCAATGCAATTTTTAAATTTTCAGATTCAGGAATAGTTTGTCTAACAGAAAATATATAACATGCCATAGTTTTGTTGGTTACATCAGTCAGAAAACACATTTTAAACAAGTCAATAATGAAAAATTCACTATGGTCAGAGCCCTTAAGGTATAGAGTAAAATGTGACTAAAATTCGTCGCCAGTGGGAAAAATACCCTATAACTTCAGATCCACTGAAAAATTTAATTAGTTTTCATCCCTATTTGAAATTCAATGGAAAATTTTTTGGGGTGTTTTAGATCGATCGTGGAATTGAAAACGTTCAAATCTACGAAATTCAATCCGATTAAAAATAATTTTTTCAAAATACAAAATTTGAGATTAAGAGTTATTACGAGTTTTATTTTTCTATCATTTTATGAGTTAAGATTATTAAAGCGAAAAAAAACTCTTTTACCGCAACGGCTGTTACACGTGTTGTAAGCCTACTAATACAAATTCCCAATGGCAAATAAAGAACGTTTCCAGCAGCAGGGATTCTCATATCCTAAGTTGTATAATACCTTGATTCCGAATCGGACGGTTTTGAAAATCTTTTAGGTTTAAAAGAATTAGAGAAAGCAGCAATTGAGGAGAAAAAGAGATTAAAATATATCTTTGTGAAAAAAACAATGCAAAAACAAAATTATGAGAAAGTGACCGTGTGCCATACTCCTCGGTATGGAGCATCATACATGCATTTTTTTATAAGAATGTTTTTTTTTTTTTTTTCATTTCATCTTAGACATTCTTAAAAGGGATAATCAGATGATTTGATATATTTAATTACAGAAACCTTCAGTGGTCTTTAGTAAAACCTCAAAGTATTTTTGTTTAATAATCTTCCAAAATCGAGATATCAAAATTTGAGATTTTTGAAAATGTGTTCTTACACAGTTCTTATGTTGAAATTCTATTATTTTCATCCTAAAAGTCAAAAAATACCTCAACTAATAGTTAGGAAATTATTTTTTTGTGATTTTGTTCAAGACAATAGGATCCCACATGCCAAATATTACAAACCATCTGATTATCCCTTTAGCTTAACTTTTTTTGGGGACATAATCCCAAATCATTCTTACGTTAAATTTGTAAAACGTACATGAAGCATAAAATGGCAAAATCTTTTTGGGAAACATTTCTTTGGGACTGTTGGTAATTCACAGTTAAAATCCCGTTAAAATTCTCTTAAATGGCATTCTTAGGCTCTGTTGCCAAATTCAATGATGACAATTTTCTTAGCATCATGAATGTTCTTATAAAGTATATTCTTACAAAAAGAAAGCGTGTATTTTTGAACAAGGTGAAAGCTTTCTATAAGCATATCTAAAAAAATTCGATTTTCTAAAAACAATAAAAATTTGTTAAAGAACAGTAGGAAGATTAATATAGAACAGAAATCTATTGTTCTAAAACAAATTTTGGCATTTGGTTCAACTGATGGGCTAAGAAATCATTATTCTTATTACTCTGAAACATAAAATGGAAGCTTTTGTGTTTTTATCAAGATGCCTCATGATGGCATCATTTGTTGATTGTTTTCTGAGACTAAAACAATACGTCTTTTGTTTGTTGTTCCAAAATGAGAATATAGAATTTCGTAATTTTCGCCCTTTAAAAAAAGCAATATTTATATGTTGAAACTTTTTTTAACTTATCTATGTGAATTTAACAAAATGTAGCATGAGTAAAAAAAAGTTAGTAAAACCGAAGAAAAGAAGAATAAGACTTTTTAGGAGTTAATCGCTAATATCAGAGAAATTTTAGTATATAGAGTGATAGAAATATTTCATAATATTAGAAGTTTTAGGACTTTTACTATAGGAAGGCTTGATAGAGATACGAATTGAGATTACGTACTTATACAAAAGATATGAAAAATTATACAGGAAAATTAGAGGTGGAAAATGAAAAATAGTTCGGAACTAAGTTGGAAGGAAGGCAGACAAGCTTATCTTTGCTTATCTATCGTATATAGATGTCAATTGTTTTTCTTTTTAGATATATATTTTCTTTTTCTATTAATATATAAAGCTTAATAATTGTAAAGGTTCCAAGGAATTTCCTTTCTTGTGTTTTTGGGACTTATTTTTCATTAACCGTAATGAGGTTTTTTATTGGTTAGATGTTGGGGGCAAGAAGGAGTCCTTGAAAAAAATTCATAATTCATTTTTCAGACAATTCTGCTTTTTTGGGAGATTTAAAATGTTTGATTCATTTTGAGGATGATGTACATGTTTTTTTATAAGTACAAACTATATAAGAACATAAGGCTTCGATGGCCAAATTGTTAAGAACAAGTGAAGAACATTTTAAGGCCTCGTAGACTCTAGAACACTCAATTTCGTAGAAAAATGGACAAAAATACTCAAAAAATGGTGAAAATAAGAACATGTAAAGAACATCTTTAGGCTCAAAACTCAAAAAGTACAAAGCTTCAAAAATTTGGATGTTCTTATTAAAAAACGTGTATTTTCAAGGTATACATAGTCAGAAGTCGTCATTTAGTCACCTCAGTTAGAATGAAAAAGTCACACAAACCTCTGTGTCTGGGACTCGCTTGGACCGCAGTATCACTGGAAAATTTGGCTAAAACTTTGTCCCCATTTGTGAAAAATACCCTACAATTTCAGCCAACTGGATAATTGACTTTCTTTTGATTATCATTCAAAACTCAATGTAAAAAGAAATTGCACTCCAAAACAATTCTAACTGAATTTTTTGACCTGGGAACAATAGAATTTTTACCCGCATTGGGATTTTCGGAGATATTTGACTTAGAAATCTCTAAAAAGTCTTTACGCAGTATTTACGTTGAATTTCTATTGTTTTCAAGTAAAAATTTGAAAATTCAAAGTCGAATATCTCAGCTTTGGAAAATAATTGGGTCAAAAACTTTGGAGGTGTTTCTTAGTGCCATAAAAGGTATCTCTAAGCAAAATGTAAAAAATCATCTGATGATCCCTTAAGTCCCAATCGCAAATATTTGAAACCATTTTATTGACTCTTAGTCTTACACCGTTCCAGGTTAAATTGTTTTAGTTTATTTCTAATGTCTTGTTACCTTTAGGCTATGTAAGAAATCCATGTATCATAAGTGTTGAGTGAGAATGTTATTTAACAACAGTGAAAATCTTGTGCTTGCAAATCCTCAATGTTGATTTTGAGGCTTAAATATTTTCTTCGGCAGCATTTAAGAAGTATTTTCATTACGTTTTAAAGGTTGATGAATTTGAAAGTTTGAATGGGTTTATTCTTTTATGGGTCTTATAAATTTGCTTGTTGGGATAACAAGACACTTTCACTGGACAAAATCTTTGAATTTGATAGATAGCTTGTCAGTTTTGAAATACAGTGTTTGTTTTTTAGTAAAGCTTTCAGAGTTTTCAGATCTTTCATTTGTAAAAAGCTCAAGTACTGCCAAATCATCATACTATAGTTAATAGAAATTTCAATCAAAAGTTGATACTTGGATAACAAGATGCTTTATTGTGAGTACTACCATGTCAAAAAATTCAATCGAAAAAGTTCACATATATAAATATTCATTTTGTAATTTTTTTTGTTCGAATTTAGCACAAGTTAGGCAGGATCGTTTGATTAGTTTAGCGATGGTACTTGACTTCTACGAGTATTCGTAATAACAGACTAGCTTCTTACTTGCTTAACTACTCCTTTCATTGTATCATTTCAAAGCAAACGACTGCTGGTAGAAGATGAATTACTCAAGACTGCTTCAATGTTTTTACTTGACTTCTATATTGAGGTTGGCCAAAGCAAATGCAGAGATAAAACGTATGTATTTTCTTTTTCTTGGCTTTTTAAATAGGACTGAAACTCGAAAAGGGGTTGATATTATTTATTGCTGAGGATTTCAATTCTTTTATTTTCAAGTCAGAAAATCAAGTGGGGATGGGAAAAATAGCACAATATTTTGCAGTGACAGTGCCGTAAGAAGCATTTTCATATTGGGGGGGGGGGGTGAAGTTTAGTGACACCGCGAGGGCCAACCATGGTTTGGCCCGAGGGGGGGAATTTTGAAAATTTGAGCTCTAGATTGCTTAAAAATACAATCAAAACATGCACATAAAGACAATTATGACAAATTAAAAAAGAAAAACTTTGCATTTTGCAAAATAACCATTTTTGAAAACATTATTGGGGGGCATAGCCCCCCCTTGCCCCCCAGTTGCTACGGCACTGAGTGAGGATTGGTTTATTTGATTATTTTCAGTGGGGACAAAAATTGAAGGAAAATTTTTCACTGGGGACGATATTTCTGCCAATTTTTCCAGTGGGAAGGGGTCCCAGTAGGTCTGTGAGAAGGAGGTGTAATAATTAGACCATTTATTCTTTGAAAAATTTGGAGGTGTTTCAATGCCCAACCAATGAAGGTCTTAGATGCTTCTTAATAGAAAAGGAATTTGACAAGAAACTTTCCTGTAATTTTGCGAATTTATACTAGTATCAAAAACGTGTCAACTTATGGAACGTATTTTAAATATTTTCTCTTTTTTTTATTCTTTTTTTAGCCTGTGGAGACGAAGCCGAAGGCTGGATACATTACAAATCGTCTTGTCTAGTGTATGTAAATAAACATCTACATTTCAAGGAGGCACGAAAGTATTGCCAAGGTTTTCTCGGAGGGACAGCTGACATTGTTTATAATGTGGATGACACAGAAAACGAGTATATCAAGACAAACATGATTAGAAAGGATCCAATATGGATAGGATTGATGATCACAAGTCAAAATTCTTCCAGTTGGATTCGAAATAATGGCGAGGGTAATTTTAAGAATTGGGCTTTTAGTAGACCCCCTTTTCGAAATGGTGATTGTTCCATTATGATGGAAAGTGGCTTCTGGTTGGAAACGAATTGTAATGGAGAACATCCTTTTGTTTGTAAGAAAGGTACGTTTCTAATGATAATCCAAGGTCGAATTCACCGTCGATAGTTTTATCAGTTTACAGTACGCGTTGTGGTCCATAAACTGTCCTTTGAAGCTATATTGAGGTGTGTAAGGGTTATACCGTTGATGGTTTAACCCGTTTAAAATATGCGTCGGGGTCTAAAAGCTTTGTCCTTTAAAGCTATTTTGATGCGTGTAAGCGAGTTATATATAGAAGCGTCTCGCAACCATCCCAACAGGAGGGGTAGCTGCACAGTATCCAGCTCCAAAAAAACCTAATTTCTTTCTAAATTCTTCAAGGTCCACGTGAAATCAAAAAGGGCTTTTTTAGGCAAAGAATCGACTAATGGGTTTGGTTATAGCCGTTAAACGTTGAGAAACAGAACCAGTTTTCAATTTCAATCCTTTTTCCTTATTAAAACAGCAATTATATTGAGGAACAACCTTTCACATTTTTATTTTGAATCTATTGCAATCTTTCATCAACAGTTTGTTTATTCTCGTTTTCTATAAAAAACCTCAAAAAACGTGTTGAAATTCGATAGTAACCGTTAAATAAGCCATAATCTCTGAGGAGTTACAAATAAGCAAAAAGGTTAATCTTCACCTTGTTGTTGCGAGTGGTAGATAACAAAAAGCTTCTCATATATTTGTCACGCACAGTATAAAGGCAACCCCTAAAGTTGCATCATATCATACAAGAAAATCTCATTTTCATATAACCCTACTTTATTCTGCTAATTTTTTTCGCAACCCATGCCGTCCTAATTTTGACCCCACCCGAATAAAAAGCTGTAATGAGATTCGCACTTTTGTCTATTTTGTACAATTTTGGGGGTAGTGTATTTGAAATCACTTAATAACTCAAACAAACTTTCTATTCTCTTCAGTTAACAATGGCTTACACGTTTTTTTATAAGAACAAGCTATATAAGTATGTTCTTATATAGCTTGTTCTGGCAAAAATGAAATGTTAAGAACAAGTTAAGCACATTTTAAAGCTTTGCAGTCTCGGAAACACCCGATTTCTTAAGAATATGGGTAAAAATGATCACAAAATGGTGAAAATAAGAACATGTTAAGAACATTTTTAGGCTCAAAACTAAAAAAGTAAAGAACATCCAAAGGCTTCAAAAATTGTGAATGTTCTTATAAAAAAAAACTTGTATTCCATATCTCGAAACTTCCACAACTCGAACAAATATTTGTCCCCCCTGCGTGTTCGAGTTATGGAGATTCCACTGTAACTGTTGACTTCTTTTCACAGAATCATCGCTGGAGGACGAAGATGAGACACGGCGTGCGATCATTTTCATCACCATCCCAATCACCATGATCGTCTTCATCGTCATCTTTGTAGTCCTCCTCTTCCAACGATCACAACGTGAAATACGAAAACTGAAAGAGAGGCTAGCCTCAAGTGAAGTTCTACATCTTATAGTATCTAAACCAAATCCTGCACATAAGAAATTGAATCATTACGCAACTAAGATTTTGAATGGTTCCGTACAGAAAAAGAATCTTGAAGCGACGCTTACTTTTGATAATAAACAACTCAGACGTTGGAATGTGTTTGCATCAAAACGACCAAGTTCTCCAGATTTTGACTTGGTGACTGAGAATCGACATACTGTTTTGACGCTCTTGGGAGCAATAGGTATTGATGAAATTAAACGTGCTAATGAAACTGTGAAGGTTGAAACTGAGGACTCGAACAAAGAAGATGTTTTTTATATCCATGATGAAGTTGTGTCGAACCAGTACACAAATTGTGAAAGAGAATTTGCAGAACAGGATATTCCATTTCGCAGAACCAAATCAGAGAGGTTACCAAATAGAAAGGATAGAACGGGGAGGAATATAAGTTTGCGACGATCTAATAGTAATATTTTCAGCTATGAACAACGAAAAAGTTTAATACTTGAAGATGAGTATATTTCCGAAGCTTCAAGAAAAAATGATACTGACTTTCAAACGAATGAAGATAAAAACTTCGAACCAAGCTCGACAGACGATGTTATTGATAACAAGGAGACTAAACCGAGAAAAGCTACCCGTGTGAAATCATTGGTGCACCAAAAGAGACTTTCACAAAGACTTGTTGTTGAGAATCCATACACTGAAACAACCAGACTATAAGAGGCCTCCAGTCAACTTTCAAATCACGTAATCACGTAAAAATTCTCAAATCACATTATCATGAGTTAAATTTCCTTTCTATCACGATCACGTTGATCACGCAATCACGCACTTAAGAATCTTCAATCACGAAATCGCGAACTTGAAAAACGCCAATCACGCCATCATGAAAACTGCTGGGGGCCTCCTATAAGATACGAAAGTTAAACACTCTATTGTCGCCCTATCGTTGCTGTTTTGGGAGTTGAAATTAAAATTAGTAAAATTTCCACTGCTAAAATGAATTGCATCACGTGAAAGAGCTCTGCAATAAAGGTCATAATTTATTGAGAACTTTGGGTAACGTTATTCAAATTCAAAGTTCGGGTGAGAATAGAAATGTCAGTACTTTCACTTCATTTTTATTGGATATTTTTATTTTGGAGGGGTTTAGTGTTTCCAGGCGCAATTCTCAGTCTTACTGGAACGTTTGGAGCTTTTGATTGAGACATCCTAAACTTTTAAGAGTTAAAACAAGAGTTGGGGCATTTTGAAAATCATTTGTGGTTTCTTTTTATTTAAGAATTCCTAGATTATATCTTTCGAAAATTTACAAGGTTAAAAATACATTACTTAAAGTTTCATGCTTATCGCAATCATCAGATGTGTAAAAACATTTTTAAAAAAACCGTCTTATGTACAGATTTGAAGTGTGGAAAAAATCGTAAAAAAATCGTAAAAAGGTTAAAAGCAATTATGACAAATTTAGGTGATAAAAATGATTAAAAGCAATTATGACAAATTAGGCGATAAAAACTATAAAACTTTAAATTGATTCAAGTGTCTCCGGTGGGATGCTTTTTATGTTTTTCAACAAATGTTTATTTAAGAATTCCATAATTTTAAAAATTTAATTAGCTTGTGCTAAAATTTTTGAATTTGTTTGTGTAAAACTCGATTATATTTTGGTTTATATCTGTACCAGACGTACTACGTCTTTTTTCTAGCGGAGTAAGGAAGAAATTGCGATAAGATTTTTTTGCTTAGGTACTTGTCCCCAAACAGACATTACTTGCCCAATACGTCTTATATGCATCTGCGCTTGTCATTAAGTAGTTAAGCAAGTTAGATTCTTATCTTAAAATCTCAGTGGGACCAAGTTCATAAGTAAATGAAAGCACAATGGGGCTACTTTACATGTATGATGACTTAGTTTGGAAATGTGTAAGGAAAAAATTATCAGCAGATTTCACCAAGATAAGGGTAGAAAACCTCATAAGATTAGTCACTGATGTTATATCAATATGCTAACTTAGACATTTTTATTCGTTTATCATCGGCCGGGTATTGACCTTAGAGGAAAATACCCTAAAATTTTAAGCAGCAAATTGATTTTCGAAAAAATCTATTAATGCTATTTTCATTGATAACAGTTGTGGCTACCATTTCTCCAAAGCTTTGGGAGTCTGCCTTAGTTTTAATTAAAGAAAAATATGCAATTTTTCATTTTACTCATAATTCTATAGTCCAATGAATTACCAGTTATTTAAGCAGGAAAAGTCAAACACCTTAAAACTAATATGTTTGAATATGGATTAACAACACATTGTGGAAGAGCGATTCGTGTGGAGTAGGTTCACATAAACAATACAAAAGAATCAGTCTATTTACCGTTTATCGTTTTTCCGGCTAATTCTGGCATTTTCTACATCTCTTTCCCAAATTTTAGATAGAGATTCTATAATTTGTTTGAACTTCAAGTGGACTCACCATTAAATATGACCTGTCGCAACACGAGTCGTAGGATAGGAATCAAAATACTAGAAAAATTTCCATATTTCCATTTGAATGAAAAGCAGTTCTAAAATTGGCGTAGAAAGACTTAACATTAAATTTAGCGTGATCCTTTGAGGAAAGAGTTGACACCGCTTTAACGTTAGCCAGTACATGATTGTTTTGCTTAAATTAAGCGACAAAAGTAAATGATGTGAATGAGAGTTACATACTGGCTATCAACACCTTGAAGAGACTGACACTGTCTGTTGTTTCTAGATGGCTAAAATGTTTGCAAGTGGTAAAGCAAGTGGTTACGATCTGTTATCAAGAGAATTCGTTATTATAAAACACTTTCTTAAAACAGCTTGTCAGTTGTATAAAACTTGCAAAATTGTACATATTCAAAGTGAAAAATCAATTCGTCACATATTTTTGCGGCTTTAAATGTAGACTTTTTAAAGTCCCAAAGACTTTTGGTTGATATCTCAATCAATGATTTTTTTAACACAAAGAGTTTTTTCTTTAACTTTATGGGTGAATAATAAATAAGAAAGAAAGTAAAGGCTAAGATATAAGATTAAATGAAAGTGATAAATCTTGCGGTTCCATAGGGTTTTCATTATACTACTTCAAGTGATAAAGATTGAAGAGATTTGACATAATTTTCATGTCCGTTTTGATTGCTTTTTGTATATGACATTTTCTTGATTGAATCCTCAAACGCTTTGTCGGAGAATAAGCTACAGGGTTTACAGCAGTATTGGCAAATCTACAAATTATTTGTTTCAATACCAGGTGTTGCATATTGTAATTTGTAATTTGGTCAGAACGATGCAATTTCATATTTTCGGTTTGTTGCTTTTTCAAGCAGTATGTTTTGGTTGTAGTGAAGCTGGAAAGACAAGCAAAAAAGACACACAGCACACGCACATGTCTGGGTAAGATATATCAATGATTGCTTCCGATGTGAAGTTTAAGCTCCACAAAAACCAGTAAATCTTTGTTGATATCCAACTTATTTTTTGTTCAAACAATTTCTGCCTCAAATTGTTCTTATCGTGTTATTCCTATTTTTTAGGGAAAAATTAATGTATTTTATCCAAGGGGGGGGTACTACTCTTTCCGACTGACGGAGATGGTCCACTGAGTTCAGAAGAATGGATCCTACTAGGGAGAACCATTTTCAATCAAATTGGTTGATCCTCCTGAATGATTTCAATAAAAATTTCAAACACAGAAGCGACTTCATTTTATTTTCATAAAATCAAAATTTATTTAAGACGTTTCGGTGTCATCCGACCACCATCATCAGTTTAAAAACATTGAAATGAACCATTTTAAAATATAAACTGTTTTAAATTTTTCGGAAAATCTTTCTAAATTAATGTATCAAAAGTTATGGCTGTTTTTCTATGAAAAGTTTGGGATGGAAAATTGGTCAAAAAGCCATTATTATATTTTCAAGATTTTGAAGCAAATAAGCTTTTAGAAAAATT
The DNA here is from genome assembly GCF_902728285.1 of Clytia hemisphaerica. Taxonomy (NCBI): domain Eukaryota; kingdom Metazoa; phylum Cnidaria; class Hydrozoa; order Leptothecata; family Clytiidae; genus Clytia; species Clytia hemisphaerica. The sequence goes on from NW_027104191.1 coordinate 58,942, forward strand.
TTCCGAAAAAATAACTTTAGTTCGGTAAATCGTCGAAAATAAGCTCTTCAAAGTTGAAATACTCTTCTTTGCAAAAGTCTTCATTTTCTTCTTCATCAAATTTTTTCATTGCGATTTTTAAATCTTCACTCTCACGGATAATTGGCCTAACAGAAAATGTATAACATGCCACAGTTTTGTGTGCTACATCAAGTAGAACTTTATATTTTGTAAGTGGCAAATATCAAACATTCGCTATGGTCAGAGCCCTTAAGTTTTTTTTACAAATTTTACTCTCAAGAATATTAAATTTCTTTGGAGCTATAGAGATTCAAATGTAGTCCAGATCAAGAGGCATTTTTTCAGGTCAAGGAATCTTTTGGATTCCATTTATTCCATTCGTTCAACCTCAAAATCTTCTTCTTCTTTTCCCCTGCTAGGAATTTAATTTTCCGCGATAAGAATAAAGTCTAAGGGGAATTTTTAATCGGAGTTTCTTTCTAGTAGTTAGGAGGGAGGCCCATGGAATTAACGAAATCAATCAACCGTTGGTTTTGAGTTAATGCCTTCGACCATTCAGCCATCTCTTAGAAATTGAACGTTTTATTCACTTTTTGCTTGACAACATTCCGTCTTGATATTATGACCATCCTCTCAGTCTTATTGATGGTATAGATTTGGCCACTAAAATGTGGTGATAAAAGATCTTGTGTAAATTACTATGGTTGAAATTAGAAACCATGAACCATATCAGAGTTCATTTACATAACGGGTCTATTTCGTTTGTGACTGTGAATTGTTACAAAATTTGAAATTCCTTAGGTTGCCTTTATCGCCAAGATCTTGCAAATAAAGAAATTTAATTTAATAACCTCTGAATTTGTGGCCACTATTTTAGATTCTATCTAGTGGTAGAATTGTCCCTTCAGGGGGCGTCCCTCTTATTGAAGCTTTCATCATCCAGGTATAGTAGGAAGAAAGAAAGAAATTCCAAGCCTGAAATTTCTATTTTAAGAATAGTCCGAGACAATCCCTTTTTGCTCCTAAGTAACGCCCCATAATGTCGAAAAAAACCTTCGACAAAGCCTTAGACTTTCCACAATAAAGGCGGAGGGGGTTTGTAGGGGTTGAAAACTTTTGGCTGAATCCCGGAATCCCGAAAAATGAAAAATATAATAACACCGTCACACCGGTTTGTAGAGGTTAAAATACCGGCACAATGACAAAAAATAAGGCTAGATACCGTCACCGTCTGATTTTAAAATACCGTTTTCCCGTTTCTTTTTTCTTCAAATCCCGTAATACCGTACTAAAAAAAGGCCAATTCCGTCACACCGTAAAAGTACAACCCCTCCCCAAATAAAGGTGTTAGGTGTTAGGTGTTTGACCTTAATTTTAAAGACACTTTATTTTTTTTTCCAAAAACATGAATCATTACACCACATTATAAAGATTGGTCAGAAAGATTTTGAGCTGTTTTGGAAACTTTGTATTTGTTCGTCACGCCATATAAAACACCTAATAGAAAGCCTTATTATTTGGAAGGGCTTTTGCAGCTAAATATATTTTCTGATTTTTCACAAAACACAACGGCATTACATTCATATTAAGTTACAAGCCTAATTTTTGCCAATCTTTCATGACATATCGACATTCGAACCATAAAACCTTTCCTTTTGTTTTTTAAAAAGCCTTACAAAGGAGGTATATATGTCGCATAGACGGGTGTCACAAAGTATATCGTAATATAACTTGCTTTACTACCTTAATTATACCTAACCTTCTTAACCTTATTACACCCCTGTGTCACGGACCCACTAGGACCCCGGCCACGTCAAAATCGACGAATATAAGAAAAATTGACTCAAAATTTATCCTAGTAGATTCATGGCCCCGCTGGAAAATTCGGCAAAAATTCCGTCCCCGTTGGGAAAATACCCTGGAATTTCAGCCCTACTTCAAAATTGACTTTGGTTTCATTCCCACTCGAAATTTAGTCTTTAAAAATTGCACTCCAAAACCTCACCACTGGATTTTTTAACCTTGGATCAATATAATTTCTATTCCCATTCGGATTTCAATAGGAATTTTTATCCTCACTGAGGAAAAGGTTCCACCGAGGCTGTGAGACAGGGATATCTTTTTAAAAAGCTTCGAAATACCAATACCCTCATTATATGAATAACAACCCGGATCGTCGTTTAACCCATTCTCGCTACCCCGATGAATATAAGTTCTCTAAATCTACTCCATTATCCTAGCTCAATGACGGCCTCAAATAAGAATAATTCGATAACGCTAACGCTTTCAGAACCAAGTCTTTTTTTAAAAATGATTTTCTTGATCTCTAAAAATATATTGGTTCCTCTGACAGTAAAGTTTTATGTTTTATGTATCTGTAATGTATATAAAATGCTATTATAGTTCAAACTGATACGTAGCGGACAACTAATGTAGTATTGATAGATTAGGATTGGAGTAGTCTAGCTATATCGCATTGATAATAAATCGATAGTAAAGCTAAGTATGGAGTACACTTGAAGCTAGGGGTTCACAGACCCGGTGGAAACGGGGGTATTGGGGAGACTTCAGCCTCCCTTCTTTTGAGCAAATGAGATTTTCTTCAGAATTTTATCTCATTTGAATCGTCAGCCACCTCACTTTTACGGTTGTTCCACCGGACCTGGTTCATCTATATTCTTCTTTATCTAGCCGTCATGTATGTTCAAGAACGAAAGAAAGCTTCAAATATTATCCAGTAGAAAGAACACTTTGTATACCTAAGTTCATCACTTTTCTCCGACCATGCACCGATCGATGGGGAAAGAAAACGAAAGGAATGTGCACTGCATACAGGTAAGGTCGAAGTTTAAATATTTTGATTCTATACTACTCCGTAAAAGTTTTTTATCTGTGAAATATTGAGGTATTATCAAAGCAATTTTAACATGCTAGTATTTAGTTGCCCTAGTATAAAGCTACAGCACTGGGCTACGGTGTGCAGGGTAACGGATTCAATCTTTCGGGTCATACCAAAGATTATCCAAATGGTCTACTTAACGCCTCTGCTAATGCTCAGCAATCAAATAGAGGTTAAGGGTAAGGGAAGCAATCCAGGGAGAAAAAGTGACACCCTCTCATACCTTTGGGTGGATGGCCATCAAAAGAGGTTCTATTCTACCGTGAAAAGCACAGCTCAAAATCATATATTTACTCTGTGCCGACGAATCGAGATTCTATTCATCACGCAATCAGCGAAGACAAAAGTAACCATGACGACCATCCAAGATCTTGGATGAGCGTCATAGTCGATATTTTTATTCCCTTCGTTGAAAACACAACTTACAAAAATTCATCAATGCTTTGTAAAAAGGCTGCGTTTAGACCAGCCTGGCATTTGTAATTGCTTGCAGTATTCTTTTGAATTCTATTGTTCCGCGCAATTGTTCGGTTTGTCAAATGCCTAATGATGCCAGTGTGTTGGCATTTCGTTGGCATTTGAAATGCCATTTTGAGCAAAAGAATCCCCTTTTCTGGCATTTCAAATCAAACAAAGGAACCAAAACAAAGAGAAAAAATGACATTTTTGATTTTTTAAAGTATTTGTACGTTTTTTAATTCAGTTCTTTCTATAGATTGTAAAATTTGCAAGATTTGCCATAGCCTAGCCCTACGGCAAAAAGTTTCAGTCTTAATGACTGCAGTTTTTGAGAAATTCCATACTTTTCATTGTTTGATCTGTCAAAGTTGAACTTGAGGGAATCACCCTTTCAGTAATGACTCTAAAAAGACGATTCCTTAAATGCCATGACAGAAAATACAATGGAAAAGCTATTAAAATCGAATCCCTCATGAGCAAATGCCAAATTACAAATGCCAGTTGGTCTAAACGCAGCCAGAGTCAGTGATAGAGAATCATAACATAAAGTCTGTCTATTATTTCGATTCAATTAAAGTGACCTTTCCATAATTAAAAGTTTAGTAATTACTGTTATACATTTGGGGATCATGTAAAAGATTTCTTTTGAAATAAACTCATTTCAACTACACTTGGAGGTTTCTGGGGAATTCGTAAATAGTAAACTGCATACTGATACAGTCTGCTAGACATTAATATGGTAATATTTGGTCTTCATCTTTGATTTTTTCTACAGTGATTAGATTGGCACATGCGCGATAAAATTTATATTTTTTGTCTTCAGAGGTTACTATTTTCTTTGAAAACTTAACCTCGATACTCAGGGTAGTTCTATTCCATTACAAAACTCATTACCGATTACGGTTCATATAACAATTTCAGGCAGAAATACACCAAAGTGATCAAGACATTTTATCAAAAACACAAAGAATCAAAAGTGGAGTTTTCTTGTTGTGCTGGATGGAAGAAAGTCCCTGGAAAGAAAGGCTGTACCCAGCGTAAGTATTAACTGTACATTTTCTATTAAATGCTAACAAGAATTCCAACTTGACTTAATAAATCGTCGAAACTGTGTAAGACTGGCACGTTAGTCGGGCTGGAACGGTATCACGTGGGATAAGTGAGCGTAGTAGTAAGGTAAGCGTGTGAAGAAATTTTGTCGGCGGCAAGGGCTGAAAGCTAGTCTAGTTTGCTAGTCTAAAATTATATCAGAAAACTGTTTGAAAAAGCTTCTACTCCCCTGTCTCGCAGACCTGGTTGGACGCCCGCCCAATGGGAACCAGTGGAAAAGATATCTTACAGTTACAGCCCAACTAGAAGTCGTTTTTGATTTTATCCCCATTTGGAATCCAAGAAAAATCTTTTGCACTCTAAAACCATCTCATTGGATTGTTCGATTTGGAAACAATATAACTTCTATCCCCATTAAGATTTCGATAGAAATTTTCATCCTCTACAGTAGCCCGGGGTCCACTTAAAGCTTTTTTATAGACTGGATGGCGCGATTAAGTGGCCCGGTAGTATATGGTAATATGCTTTTGCTTAGGCGGACTGTAAAACAGTCCGCCAGATTTTAGTTGATTTTGGAAGGTAAAAACAGTATGAAGCAACGTTTTTATTTGAGAATAAAGGATTGCAAATCTGTTGTTGATGTTTATTTCTCATTTTTGATTATATCTTTCAACTCCAAGTAGTTTTTTTGTTATTTGGATTTTAAACATTCTTTTTCATAATGGCTCCAAACGCTCCTAGTCTACTTCACTGGACTCAGCGTCATCAAGAATTATCAAAAAGCAAAGTTCAGCCAGAAGTAGACTCTAGTCTACCTCTACAGTAGACTTTCCAGCGTAAAAAAAACGCTAGAGTCTAGGAATGAACCGCTCACTTATTGATATCATGAAGGTACCTTCATGTTGATATAGAAAATAGATCAACCAATAAACCTTTCCATGAATTACGTCACGAACATCACTTGCCTCGTTTTGAAATTCATAAAAAAATCATTTAATGTCTCAAGGAACATAACCACCATGGTAATTATTTGAATACGATGCAAATAATGTTCATGACGTAATTTATGAAAAGGTCTATTGATTATTCTCTCCCGCTCCAAACGACCAAAATCCCTTTTTATTTTAGCAACGTGCAAAGGCAATTGTAATGGGAACGGTTTATGCACAGGACCAAATAAATGTGCATGTACACCGGGATGGCAGGGTCCATCTTGTCAAACAGGTATGACCAGTATTTCATTGTTATTGTTTCAAGCTCGGAGGTGGCTTCTTGGTAAATATAAGTCTACTGTCAACGAACTAAATTATTCTTACGCAAAGGTATGGACGTCTGATAGCTCAATATCCCTTCTGAAACCAGTTGTATTGAAGTTTTTATAAGATGCTCACATAATTGGTTATTCAAAATAGTAGAGATGATGCGTTCTTCAGAAAAATATAATAAAAGTTTTTGTTTGAATAGTTAACGACCAATCCAATGACAAAAATTCTTGTAAAATGTTCATCTTGAACCTCTGAGACAATAATCTGAAGCTACTTTCATAGGTTTTGTATGAGAGATCTTTAAATTAAAAATTTGAATGACTAGAGGTTAATAATACAATCATTGGATTTCTGGAGCTTACCCCAGAATTGAGATACGCATCCCCTTTAGCTTTAACAAAATCCATTCAGGGGATCACAGCCTAAAATGGGGAAGAAAATTTGTTCGAAGTAAGGAAATGTCGAGTTATAGAGTAAAGTATTGTTAGCTGAAGGGACTAATAAAGCTTGTTCGAGTTTATGGAAACATTCGCGTTATAGAGGTTCGAGTTAAAGAGACACCACTGTATAGCATTTTACAACTTTTTAGATATCAACGAATGTCTAAAAAACAATGGGAAATGCCAACAAAAATGCATCAATTATCGAGGAACGTTCAAGTGTCAATGTGATCCAGGATACATCTTACAAAAAGATGGTAGATCTTGTAAATGTAAGAAGGCTTTACTTTTTTAAAAACCATGTCAACATTTATAAGAATGTTTTTATAAAGTCCACAGCCAGCCAGCTAATATCTTTGTTCCATTTGAGAATCACACGAGGAGAGGATTCGAATAATATTGAACATCCTTTTGGTGGCACTAAAGCCTGAGAATGATGATGTTTATTTTAACAGTTAACTCTCTCTAATTCAATCCTCAAGGGACCAAAAATCTTTGTCGAAGTAGAGAATAATTAGGATTACGATGATTGATTTATACTACTATTCAGCTGAGAGAGCATCTTAGTTCGAATTAGAGAGAGTTGACTGTAGCTGGACCACTGTCATTGGTTAAATATTGTGCTTTCAAACCAGCATATTTGATAGCCGGGGAGTATATCGAGTTTTTATTCCTTACCTTATTTCAGTCTGCATCAAATGCAGTGAAGAATATCAACAACTTGAGAAGAGAATGACAAACGTTGAAAAGGTAATTATTTTGAATGAGACCATCTCTTTGGACAGAAAAGAAAAACAACCTGATTAGATAAGAGGTGAATTTTCTTGCAAATTTTTCCAATCCAATAACCGGTGTGCACTGCTTTCTCCAGCTGTATTTCCTTTGATTTGAATACTCTGAGCGATCTTTTTCGCTGCTGGTTATTTTGATAGAAAGCATATAATCCAAATCTGATCTTAATAGAAAGAGCTTACCATAATTAACTCAAAGATAGCCAAGTTATAATGGCTCAAAAAGTTGCAGATTAATTCGATATGCACCGACCCAAGAATTTTGAAAGAAATCGAAAAGAAAAGCCGATAATTTGGAAAATTATCGACCCTCTAATGGCGGAACTTTTTGCCGAAAGAGCGGGCATTCCCGTAACCTCTATCTGCCTATGTGACGCTTCTGGGCCATCATCACTTTGATAAGAAATTTCAAAGTATCACGGCAGTTAAGACTGGTCGAATTTTTTTTTCAGGAAACATCGACATTGAAGACTGAGAACAAGAAACTGAAATCTGAAATTGTAAGTTAGAGTACATTCTAAAAACTTTATATTTAAGGTTCTACATCGTTCTTAAACCATGAAAATTATGATAAAACCTTTTCTTTTCGGTCAGAAACCAATATAACAATAGCGTTCAGTTTGAGGTCGTTGTTGTTATTTTCTGCACGCGTAGTATGATTATTCGCCCGATAGTGTCATTTGAGCCCGACGCGAAGCGGAGCCCTCTGAAGCCTGGCGCTTTAGTTTCCTCTAGCTAGCGCGGGTATGACAATTTGAGTCACAAAACCTTTCAATACCGCCCGCCGATTGAACCTTTAATGGCTTACTTAATGACCACTATATGGATAATAATAGTTAGTAGAGTGAGATCTGAAAAATCACAATTTCATTTGATACAAGAAATATTTGTTGGTGAATTATACTAAAATACAAGTGATTATTCGAGAAATTTTAAGATTCGATATTCGTCATCACCATATACGAGTCCTAAGTAGTCTCTTTTGATGTATAGTTCGAAATGGAGCCGATTGTAAAATGAATGCGTTTCATATCTCCATTTTCCAAATCTCTGATAAATATCAATTGTAAAGTTATTGTAAATACCCGTGTGTGTTGCTTTTTCTAGAACCATATCGATACCACATTGCAAAAACAACAAGATGAGATAATGGTGAGATTTTCAATTCTTTCGACTTTTCAGAATGCGAATTCCCCTAAATGTTAAAATCTGTCTGGCTTACTTGGACATTACTAAATACAGAGGGACTATGGTTTTTTAAAATTAGAATGAAACTTACCTGGCTATATGCTTTCAAAATCTCTCTTCTCTTCAATAGTATCCATAGAATACATTCATTGAAGATAAGATACGATTTGGTGTCTAAAAAGTTTTTCAATATATTTTTTGACAGGTAAATGCTTTAGAGCATCAAAACCAATTGAAATCAATATCCAAAATCCAAGAAAAGATGAAAGAAGACCACGAGCAACAGCAATCAGAACAAAAACCTACACAACCAGCGCCATATTCGCCAGAGCCTATTAAAGGACAACAGGAAACTGTTCCTGATAAAAGTAGCAATGAAGCAAGTTTGAAAGTTTTTGATCAAGGGAATGTTCAGGAGGGATTATCTGCTGAGGATAACGAAGAAACGAAAGAGGAGGATGAAGAAGAGAAGAAGAAAGACGAAAAGAAGGAAATGGGAGACAAAGAAATGATGGAAGAAGCAAAGAAGTTTATGGCTCAGGTATGATAAATTCGACTATTTTAAGCTGTATGCACGTGAAAGCAGACCAGCGAGGTCTACCCTTTTGAGAAAAAAACGTTTATGGGGAAATACATATCATTGTTATGATTAAAACAAACAAATTCAACTTAATTAGCAAATAAAAAATTAGCAAGTACGTTAAAAAACGACAAAAAAACAGCCTTTTGTCGATCAGTCACTCCTGTGAAAATGGTAATTATACCACATTTCTACAAAAAGTTTATTTTTTTCTTCTTCATTTTTCATTTTCTTTTTCCTTTTTTTTTCTCAAATTTCTTACTTGATAATATTCCACTCACGAATATCTTTTTAACGAGCACAAAATCGCAACTTGATTCGAATTCTATCAAAAGTTACAGCCATTTTTTTCTCCAGCTGCAAGTTATTTTGAGACAGACTTTAGATCAAAAGTTAAGGGTGGTGGAAAAGCCCCCCTGGTTTTGAACCACCCCTAAAAGCGTATGAATAGGGTTAAAAATATTTATCAAGGGTCTATTCAAATAAACAGCCCTCGGCTTAGTGCTCAGATTGAAATCTCATGGCCGGCTTAAAAATGAAATGGCCAATACGTAAAGTAACTAAGTCTGTGACTGCAATCGAAGGCGACCCAAAGGCTCTTCTTTCGATAGCTATCTACCCGAAGGTAGAGGAAGGCGCCAAACTTTCTCCCTGGATTGCTCCACTTACCCTTGATCCTTCTCTTAATTGCTGAGTATCAAGGAGAGAGGCATTAATTAACATTTTGGGAATCTTTGGTATGAAGAACCGACTGCGGGTTGGACCCACAATCTTGCGCAAACTTACTTAAACCCTTGGGTTTGTAGGGGTTCGAAAAACCGTTTTCCCGTCAAAATTTTGCTCAATCCCGGAATCCCGAAAATTGAAAATCGAAAAAAATAATAACACCGTCACACTGGTTTGTACAGGTTCAAATACCGGCATAATGACAAAAAAATAAGGTCAAATACCGTCACCGTCTGATTTTAAAATAAAGTTTTCCCGTCTTTTTTTTTGTCAAATCCCGCAATACCGTACTAAAAAAGGGCCAATCCCGTCACACCGTAAAAGTAAATCCCCCTTAAAATATCTTACTGAGAATACCAGCCTTTTACTGAAAGGAAGGAAGGGTTGAAATTCGAAATTTGTTACGTCACCCAAAGTAGCTTTCAGTTTTTGGTGAGAATGTAAAGTTGTTAGAATTTGGTTATCTATGCGGTAGGGAAACAAATTATGAATCATTGTGGAATAAACCATATTTAATAGATCATTACCGAAAGAAATTCATAAATGTTTTCGAGACGTGTGCGTATATTAATCAACCTAACTAACAAGGAACAATTCTACTCTCCAGAGAAAATATGCAAATTTATTGACAGGAAATCAATTTACCAGAATTACGCATAAGTGACTGTGTGAGCGTTTGAAAGGCTTTAAATTATTGCGGCTAAAGTAATAGGGGTAGTTCCGGAGGCAGAATATCTTCATTGTATGCAATAAAAAGCTATCACTATTAAATAAAATACTTAAGGCTAGAAATATTATTAAAAACACATTAGAAGAGTTTGTGTGTGGAAAATGACTACGTGCTCTTGCAGCGGTAGGTCGAATTTTTTGGTGATGTGTGACGTTAATGAAGAATATTTGAGGCTCATCATAAGATTTATGTATGTGGTCTGTATCAATATTAATTTAAGGTCATTATCATAATTACAATCCAAGATGCAATAGTATCTACGTGAGCTAATGTTCTACCTGTAATCTCCTAATTTCTTCTCTTTGTTTCCGAAACTCATATTGAAAAAATCTGGCAACAGTCTTAACCCGAGAGTCTAAACTCTGATTTTTTTCTATTTTTAGGAAGGCTGGGTAGAAAACTCTCTTAGTCTATTCTTTCTTGTTGGACCCGCAAGTTTAGGAGGTGTGTCTTAGAGATTGTTTTAAAGTATTTATTATGTTGATGAGCATTTTAGGATATTTTGCGATTGGATTTTTCAAGGCTATTTTTCTAGGATTCTTTAAATATGCTAGAACTTTTCAGGAGCTTTATGAAACTTTTGAGGTTCAGGGACACTTCCACAGATTCATGACTTTTGAAAGTTTTTTAATTTTTAGAGCTCGTATAAGGTCAAACATTCAGGGATTTAGGAATTCTTTTATTTTAAGAAATTTTGTGGATGTCTAAGAAATTTACTGTAAAAGATATTTTGGAGTAATTTTCTCCTCATTTGAGCCTAAAAGAAAATCATACTTTCGGAGTTCCCCGTCTTTCAATACCTTGTGGCCCATTGAAGCCATCTTTTTGTAACACTTCAGTGATTTGTACGGCCTGCGTAGTTTTCACACAAAAGACTAAATTTCAAAGAATTTGCCACACGGAAGCAAAAAAGCACTAGACATCCTTTCTCTTACCTGGAAAAGGTTGAAGACTCAACGCCTTCAGCTCACCAAATTTGCCACCATGCTACCTAATGGTCTGTCGAGAATGTATTTCTCAGTCATCCCTCTATGGGCATTTAATAATGGGCGTAGTAATATTTGGGCGAAAAATACTCATAAGACAAAAAAGTTTTATCTTACCAGATACATGATACCACATCAAAAACTTCTTACAGTACTTGTTACACCACAGTTGGTTACTGTATTCAACGAAAATCTTATCATTTCATTTGTCAGTTATTTGTCTGGTTAAAACAATGAAAATTTTACTTCCCAAGGGAAATATAGAAAAAAGTGAATCTTTGAACCTACTGGGATTCCATGAAATTTCACAAGGGATTTAATAAAATTATTTCCATGTTTTGTGTTCACGTAAAGCTTTATCAAGGGATTCGTTTTCACATACTAGATTAAATTTGGAAAATTATTGGCAAAATTTGCCTTTCAGGAAAAGCCTTCTGAAAATCAAGATAGTTTCAATTGTGCTTCATAGTCGGGATTAAAACTCCATTTCTGGTGTAAATTACTCTACCTTGCTCAAGGTTTCGAGGGATAAACAAACAAAGACAAAATTTTCAGATCATTTATAGTAGAGTTATTGCCAGAAATTCCAAAATTCCTCGCTAAACTAAATAAATTATTTCTCAAATTTATTTTTAAGGAACTACCCTTAAATATATCGAGAGGGTGGTGTTTATTCTTTAAAATTTTGGAATCTTACAAAATAATTTTGGTATTTTCGGCATCCTGGTTCGATATTAGAAAAATACCTAAAGCTTTTTAGTAGTCTAAGGGAGCGGTTATAAAGTATCTTCTAGGGGGGGGTGGAGGATTCTAGGGGGGGGGGCTCGAAATTTTTTTTCGAGGGGTTTAGGGGGGGTTCCAAAATCTTTTTGAGGGTATAGGGGGGGGGGTCCAATTTTTTTTTGGAAACTCAAGAGAAAATATAGGAAGTCTAATTTCATAGTTTTACGTTTGAAGATTTCAAAAACTCATAATTTATCTTATTGGATATATGTACAATTTCATATTGGCATTATTTGGGCATCATCGCCTTGCCCTTTTGGTTTGTAACATTGAGCTAGGTGAGGGAAGTAGATTAGTGGCTCTCACAGCTCATCAGAGTGGTTTGAAAAAGTACTTCTTAAAAGAAATTTGTCAAAACAAAGTGTCTTTTAGCTAAAATGGTGGTGAAAAATATTGAAATTTTCGCCCGTCGGCGCAAACCATGGTTGCGCCTCCTTAGCATCTGCTAATGTCAAAACAACTTAACATTTCAAAATACAAAAAACAAATTCCAAGTTTCTTGACTCAAAGATTCCGGGCGTTACTTTCAACCATACTGTTCTTACAGTTTAATATTTTCACTTAATAATGGAGGGCGCAAGTAGGGACAAAAAATACCAGGGGCGCCAATTTCATAGTTTGCACCCCCAGAAAATTAAGCCAGGTCGCTACTGGGGAAAATAAGCCGCATTTTTTTCCAAATTTTACAGAAACTCGGAGAAAACCACTTGATGATTCTTGTCTTAACCCTGTTATACTTTAACTTAACAGGGCTAAACTATCTCCCTTACCTTATTTTGACATAAAAAACTGTCATACAAACAAATAATACTCTTTGTACCGCATCTGGATGAATTCTTTTTCGCGTAAAAATTTTCTTAGTAGGGGGGGGGGGGGGTGCGAAAAAATATTGGGCATTGGGCCTTATGAGGGGGGGGGGGGTTCGAAAGTTTTTTCCAGGTTAGGGGAGGGGGTGCGAAATTTTTTTTGGATTTTTCAAAATATCCTCCACCCCCCTGTGCATAGCACTACTTCGTCACATATCCTTACTTCGTCTCCTATTGTTATTTTCTTTTCTACGTCATAATTTATGCTTAAAAATTAAACAGCTAAACATACATGGTTTCCGCCCGGTGGAACATAAATGGTGAAACCCACCCGCCACCCCGAACTAATTAAAATTGTTTCGCTGAACTCACAGGGACAACTCCCTTTTGGCTCCAATCTTATCATATCGCTGTTGCATTTATGTACGTTATAATATTCTGCGTGGTGACGTGCTGGAAAGCAACATGCATTAGCCACAGCTGTTAGTGTTATGACTCTCAACGCATAGTCTGTCACCTTTAAAACTCTCAGCTTAGTCAACGTTTCCGAAGAACTTCTACCGTCAAAGTTGCACAATGCAATTTAGATGCATTTATGTTCCACCGGGTGTTACAGAACAATACAATAAAAAAAAGCAAGTAGAAACCACCTCTAATTTCAAGATCGATCAGAAATAATTTATACGATTATTCATGCATATATTATGACGTAAAAGAGAAAATAACAATAGGAGACTAAGTAAGGATATGTGACGAAGTAGTGCTATGCACACCCCCCTCTAGTAGATACTTTATGACCGCTCCCTAACCATTGCAGATGAAAACTCTTGACCCAATAAGCATAAATATGGAATACTATCAGGGGTGAAAGTGGGAAAAATTTAAGTTGAAATCGCCTTCAAACTTCCTGAAGAAACTCTCATAATTGACAGTTTATTGTTTACTAAGCTAATTTTATTGTGAAGATTTCAAGTCATATTCTCACATTCAATTTGAAGCATAAAAAGGTATCTTCCAACTACTTGATGTACTCCAAAAACTAATTCAAATTCCACTTCAGATTAAAGTTAGACCTAGACAGCATCAACAATACCATCTTATTATCCTAAAGGCTTTTGGTGCGCAAGCTAAACCGGCGTTTGCGACGACAGGAACCGTCTAGTTATAACTAAAACATTTTTACCCTGACAAAATTCTTCGGTATCAAAACACTCATACACCCACCCACCCAGCTTAGGAGACCAACAAAAGTTTGAAATTACTTTAACTATTTTTGTTTTTATCTTTCTTTTAGTCACCAGCAACCTACCTCATTTTCAACAAGTTGGTCGAAAAATTAGACATGCTGGAAAAACGCATCAACAAATGTGAGTAATTCCTCAAATGATTCATTTTGATATTGATATTGACCTTACCTGATATTAACGATATAAACGCAATGTTCGAAATCCAGCTTTTTGGGGTGCTTCCGTTTGAAAATATGGCGTCATCTTGACTTACACATATCAAGAACTATTTTCATCTTCTTCAGAAAATAGTCGATAGTTTTGCTTACCTGCAAATTCAAAAATACCACTGTCTCAAAGCCCCAGTGGAAATTATTCCAATTTTTACCTTGAAAGGAGGAATGAAACAGTAGGATGTTCTCTAGCCGAGGACGAAATAAACCTGGCTAAACCCACCAGGGCTTCTTTGACACAGGGGTGTTTAAAAAACTAGTATTTTTAAGTCCTCTTATTGACAAGCACGTCATTTGATTTGGTACGAAAATTTGTGGATGAAACAAACAACTTAAAAACCCTAGTATAAAAAGGGTTAAACCGGGGGGGGGGGGGGGGGGTACTAGGGTTGGTGAATGAGGGGTATGTGCGGACGGGACCTCCGAAAGCCGACCCTTAGAGAGACCAAATTTTAGTGAAAAAGTGACCCTTAGAGAGACTTTTTCTCTGATTTTCTCTGATTTTCAAAAATTTCCTACCCTTAGTGAGACTTTTTTGTAATTTTTTCTCTCAAAATCAAAATTTTTTTCTAAAAATCGTTATTTTTCCCACCCTTAGAGAGACTATTTTGAAATTTCCTGATTTTTGTAACCCTTAGAGAGACTTTGAAAGGTGAAAAACCCGACCCTTACCGTCCGCACATACCCAGCACCTATTTTTGCCTAAGTACCCCCCCCCCCGGGGGTTAAACAAACAACTTAAAAACCCTAGTATAAAAAGGGTTAAAGCAAAATACTTAAGATTCATCACTTTCTTTTAAATTCAGGCTCGTGTGCCACCATTGCTGCACAGACCAATGACATCTACAGCAATAATACTTCAGACCTGGACAGCTACTATACATATGATAATAGCCAAAAGAAATGAAGAAATAATTTGTTGACATTGAATCTTGAGTAACTTGTAGATATACAGTACACTTCATCGATAAAAACCTTCCGTCTATTTTTTAACCGATGAGGTGATATTTGAAGACCTTTCTTTGTTTAAAAAACATCACACAGGATAGGTAATCCACCGGGGAAAAGGGTACTAGGTTTTTGAGGTGACGAATATGCCCGAGCCAAAAATTTAAAATAGACCCTTAAGGCTTGGGGACACAAGAAGCTTTTTTTCACGTTGGTGCAATGCAACATGCTTCATACCATCAACCTGAAACGATTTCTCGTGTCTCCACCCCATTTTTCTTATAATGATATTTGTGCTTGTCTCACTTATATCCCTGGGACAATGGAGCAAAATTGATTATCTTTTTGTCTCATGAAAAAAAAAAGAAACCATGAGACACGCACTTTTTGTCCTGTGTTGGTGGGATGGAGCGTGTTGCATTGCACCAACACGAAAAAAACTCCTCGTGTCCCCAAACCTTTAGAGAGAAAAAGATCTTGACTTTTTTGAGACCTTTTGAGATTTTTTTTCAAAGTTTTAGGCGATTTTTCCCAAAATCTATTCAAAATTTTCAAAAACTATAGCGTTTTAGAGGGAAATTTTCAATTTTAGTGATTTTGGGAACCTTTGAGGGGCGTTTAAGGGTACCCCTATGGTTTGCACATATCCATCACCTGTTTTGACTAAGTATCTCCCTCCCTCCCGGGTAACCCCGTATCTTAATAATTCAAAAATACCTGCATCATTTAATGGTTGGTAACATCGAAAAATTTTACACACAGTGTCAGGAATGACACAAAGATTTGAAATGAATTGGATGTGAATGTATGATATTTATATTTGTAGTTTCTATAGTTGTAACCTATATATTTTGTGACGAATTTTTTGAATAAGAATCAGGTGAAAGTTATACTTTGCTAGAAAGATAAATTAGAGTGGAATAATGTAACTGCTCAACCAACTTTCTTAAAACATTTAAAATGAGCCATAACTAACTAAAAAAATTCCTGTTATGACCAGCTTAACATTTCAATTTTACGTTATATAATAGAGCCTTACATAATAGATGGCCATTCAATGCTAAGGAATAAGAATAAAATCTTATAGCCGTTCCTTAAAATAGTTTATATTATTCTACAATTAAAGTATCGAAAGTAGTTAATTGAAGTGATCAAAGTTAATTCTGTCTCGCTAATTTCAAGGATTTTAACTAAAGCAGAAGTTAAACAAATACAGTAGGTTTTAAGAAGGTTATGTCACAAAGGGATTATCAAAAATGTATAAAAGGCCAGACTATATACCAGTTCAGCATCACTTGATCGATTCTCATCAACTGACCGTAAAACAAACAAAAAATGAAGATTATTATTGTCTCTCTTGCTCTCTTGGCTGGTAAGTTAAATTTTGATATTTTTATTTCCAAATCTGCTTAAAATTTTAACAGCCTTGTTGTCGTAGAGTATTCAGAGCGAAACAAATCCTTTAGAATGTACCTACAATAGACCGATTACAATTACTTATAGTTGCCGCTGCCCTCGAGGTTGGAACCCAAACTGGTACCACACCACCAGCTGTCCCATGTCCAGATTCTCTCTGCAAAGGAAAAGCTGACGGAAACTTCCAATACATCTACTATGGACGACTCAACAAAAACTACTTCCTCCAATGCTCAAACGGATTAGCTTACTGTCAAGCCTGCTGGCCATTGTCCTTGGAATTCAGTGAAAAATGCAACCAATGTTTGTACAGCAAACATGACGACTGTGTTACCACCGAAAAATGGCACCCAGCCACCACCTTTGCTTGTCCAGACAAATGCCCAGCCCGTGGACCACACTTCAGTGGAAACATTGAAGACCCACACAACCCACACCAATACATTGCTTGCTTCCACGGACAAACTGTCGGATGCATCGCTTGCCCAAAGGGATTGGAATTCAACGAGAAATGGAACGCCTGTTTGTTCAAAGGAAAATACAAGACCGAGCCAGAGCACTAAATAATTTTCAAAATAAATTTATGCTAAAACGAAAATACTGTTGCAAAAATGTCATTCTTAACAATTTTGTAATTTTTAATCTGTAGTTTAAAGAAATAATTAACCATTTTACTTGCATTCAAATCAAAGATTTTGTTTTTATTATGGATTAGGTGTTAAATAGGGAGAGTAACATTGTCGATCATAGGGTTGCATTGGTTTCCCGGAGGCGGAGTGTCTTACAGGGTTCTTTTTTAAGGCTTCCCAAAATACACTATAAGGGTGTAAGTTTTTTGGCAAAACTATGGAAAATTGCTTAAAAGCCCCAACTCTAGCCCCATGAGACATAGCCCCATGTTATGATTTATTTAGCATACACGTCTGACATTTCCATGACACCTTGGTTCAAAGCCCATCCCAATCTCATCTTCTTTTCTTCAAAACATTGTTCTGATTACACCTTCTATGCTCAAGCAATCCCTCTCTATTCATTTTCAAGCAGCCCAATCTGCTCCAAGAACACTTTCTCAGCTCTTCCTTAAGCAGCACTGACTTCAATTTTTTTTTTTTTAACAAACCTACTACTGGTAAAATTAGATTGATATAGATTACCCGTCTGCTTTCAGGGTTTCTGTGTTGTGGGGTAGATCTTCACACGCTACTGAAACCCTGAACAGCATAATAGTATTAAAAATTGCTTAAAAGACAAGCAATTTCAAGGGAATTCACTTGTCAAATAATTCCACAAGTTTAGCGGAAAAAACAGGGGACCTTAGGCAAAATTTCACAATCTTTCAATAGGTACTTTTAGAGATATTCAAATTCATCAATTAGGACGTCATAAAGCAGTTTTTGTCCTTGTTAAAATCCCCAGTCTTTGTAAAGTACGACAAGTTTAATTTCCACATGATAATACACGCAACCAAAGCTGACAAGGTTACGTGTGAGAGTTTATTCTATAGATTAGTCCCTTTGATAAACAAAGAAAAGCCTTTTTACGGCACTTGAGAACAATTAACCAACTTGCCAGCCAAGAGAGCAAGAGAAACAATGACAATCTTCATATTTTTGTTTTTTTTTATGGTCAGTTGATGAGAATCGATCAAGGGATGCTGAACTGATAGCTGTCTGAAGAATTATACATTTTCGATAATTCCTTTGGGACACTCTTTATATATTGTTTTCGTTAAAACCCCTGAAATTAACGAGAGTGGATTTACAACTGCAATTATGTTAGATTTCATTGCATATTTATGGAGTTAAACTACTTTTAGGAGGCGACCCCAGCGGTAACTCTGATCACGATATCAAGCAATTTTTTGTCTTCAATCACGATCACGTAAAAAGCAAAGAATTTGGATAATCACGCATCCCTTTGGAAAAATACAAATCACGCATCACGGCTCAAAAATCTGTCAAATCACGATCATGTTTTGACCTCTGATCACGCAATCACGAAAAAATTTCCTATCACGACATCACGCAACCCGCTTGGGGGTCTCTTTTAGGACAAAGAGATTCCATTTAGTTCTTATCTCTGTTACCTTAAGCCAATTATGTAATCAAAGTGATTATGTAAAAAAACGCTAAATTTTGACAGGTGGAAATCTCTAATAATTGGGGATATTTTGAGACAGTTGGGCAGGCTGCTAATGCGAGAATAGATTAAGATTATCATCAAGTGATTTCTTACACCCCCTTCTCTCAGACCCGGTAGAATTTTTTTTAAATAATAACGGAGTGAAACACAATGATGATTGAAATTCCCATATAGTTTATTAAAATCCAAAGAGACAAGAGTTAACGAGATTCTATTGGAAGTTGATTACATCATCATTTGAAATTCCATCTTATTGCAATAATTTCTTAGCTCCAGAAAAATGATAAGATATTCTGAACGAATCTGTGAAGCTTTTTCTGAACAAACTGTAACACCCCCTTCTCACAGACCTGGTAGGATTTATTTCAGCCAATGGGGGGGGTAAATATAACGGAATGAAACACAATGATGATTGGGGATTTAAATTCTTTTGTTTTCAAGTTAGAAAATTCAGTGTAGATGGGAAAATAGCATAACATTTTGTTTGATACAACCAAATTTTTTCACAGTGATGACCTCCTAAGATCAAAGAATCTTTCCAATGAAAATGAAAGTTATAGCACTTCTCTACAAGATCTTCATTTTTTTCTTCTTCATTTTCATCTTCGTTTTTAGAATTTTTTTAAAGACTTTTTTATTTCAAATTGTTCCACTCCCAAATATCTCTCCAACGATACCAAATTTATAAAGATTTAAGAATTCCTTCAAAAGTTATAGGTAAAAGAAAAAAGAGTGCACACTTATCGTGAACAGACTTTAGTACATAGCTTACACTAACATGCCACCGCAGCAATATAATATTTAAAGAATTCTATAATAAATTGTATAATCATAACAATGTCAATTGCAAGATTGAAGGATCTTTTTAATGAGGGGGTAAATATTGGGTAATTTGCTTTCTTTTGACGAGTAGAACAAACCTCAAAATTCAAAGATGGATATTTATCATTAGAAACAAAAGTAGGCACTTGAAATTGAGGAAAATTTTTGTTAAAACAAACTTCCAATTTACATGGAATATATTTTAAATGTAATACAGGTTCAAGAAACGAGCTTGTCGGAACAGGTTGACGAGATAAAGCTTTTAATGCTTTAAAGATTGAAACATAAAAAATAATCAGGAATAATTAATTGATTTGATTATTGATTGATTTAATTACTGATTGATTGATTCTCTATTGCTACTTTGCCTAATAAACAATAGTCAAGAGGATACTGCGGATAAAATTTATCAAAAAGTTCTGCGCCATCTTAAATAGGGCGAAATAGAAACCAATCCTAGCTAAGGCCCGGACTCCACTCGCCTACGCTTTGATTGTACTTCTCAAGCAAAATCTTTTATGTTGTTGGTCAAAAGAAAAATAAAGATATGCCATTGTGGTCCATTCAGACGTACAGTCGAGAAAAGTTGAAATGCGCCTAATTTTTTTTAAAGTGCATAGTACTTTTTCATGATGCAATCTTTTCTCCAAACTAAAAGCTGATTGAATCCATTAAGATGATCGCAGCGCAGACAATGAAGAGACGTGCCTTCAGGAAGCTAGACTTTTTGAGTTTATAGCTATATACTTTCACTTTATGGTGTTTCTGTATGACTGTCTGTGTGCCTAGTCTAACCACCGTTAAATGCCTTCGGGAAGGTCCCTCCTAACTTGGAAAGCCAGAATTGGAGCTATTTCACCAAACTACTGGAGCGCAAGTTATTACGTAGGCTATCACAACTGAAAAAGTTGAATGTATGCGCCTATACAAACTTTTTTTCAGGTTTTCCAAATAGATTTACCACACTGAACAACAGTGAAAACACTCTAAGTGAGGTAAATCTATTTTGAAGACCAAAAAAAAGTTTGTTTACATCGATTCACATTCAATTTTGGATTCATATGCTACATTCTACTTTTTTGTACTTTGCCGGTATCTTGTTTTACCGAGTTAAGAAAGATATTCCCGAGTTACGACCATATAATGGTCTTTAAAGCTTAAGAAGCTCTATAAACAATAAGGTAGTTATTAATAAAATAACAGACAATATAAATTACAGTTTGATAAGTTTGAACAAAAATATCAACAAAATGTACATTTGAAAACTTGAGCAAATTTCTTTAAAGATTCCCGAAAAAGAATTGAAATCATTGCTGAAATGAACTTCTGACTAAATTACAGTATTTATTCAGTTTTAAAGACAAGAAACAAAATTAGACATACAAAACACTTTTTCCATTCAATGAATCGAATCAGCTCATCATCATAACCAGTCTGCCATTTTGTTTGTTTTGATTTGCTAAAGTAATATTGTAATCCTTGTTATGGTGTAATTATATACTTTTTCTATAATTTGCATTTATAGTGGCCATATCAGTGGCCCGCAAGCAGACCACATCCGGAATCAGTGGCCCGCAAGCAGACCACATCCGGAATCAGTGGCCCGCAAGCAGACCACATCCGAATCAGTGGCCCGCAAGCAGACCACATCCGGAATCAGTGGCCCGCAAGCAGACCACATCCGGAATCAGTGGCCCGCAAGCAGACCACATCCGGAATCAGTGGCCCGCAAGCAGACCACATCCGGATCAGTGGCCCGCAAGCAGACCACATCCGGAAAGAAATGATTGAAATGTTTCAGAAAGAATTTGATCTTAAAATAACAATCACAACAAAACTTAAAATCGTCAACTTCCTAGATCTCACCCTAAACCTCAATAACGGCACATACGAACCTTACTCAAAGCCAAACAGTCAACCAGTATATGTTCACGTCAACTCAAACCACCCACCAAACATTATAAAACGGATACCTGAAATGATCGCAGATCGTATCAGCACCATATCGTCGAACGAAAAGATCTTCAAACGTGCTGCACCCTTCTACAATGATGCTTTGAGCAACAGTGGTTACAAGTCGAAAATCAAATTCAACAAAAAAGCCGAACGACCTAAACGACAATGATGGAGAAATATCATATGGTTCAACCCTCCCTACAGCCTTAACGTTCGAACGGACATAGCAAAGCGATTTCTCAAAATACTCGACAAAAACTTTCCAAAACACCACCGACTACATAAATTGTTCAATCGCAATAATGTGAAAGTGAGTTATAGTTGTCTACCTAACGTCGCAAGAATCATAACCGGCCACAACAAGAAAGTGCTTTCAGTAAAACCACAAACCTCTTCAAGAAAAAATGTGTAATTGCCGCAAAAAAGCATCATGCCCACTTGACGGTAACTGTCAAAAGAGCAAATTGATTTACCAATGTACGGTCAAAAAATCAGAAAATGACGAAGGGGTTCAGTATAATCGGTTTGACGGAAAACACGTTCAAAACAAGATGGTACCAACACAAACACACTTTTCGTCACGAAGACAAGTTAAATTCCACGGAGCTCTCAAAATATGTATGGTCTCTACAGAATAAGAACATCGAACCAATTCTGAAGTGGAAAGTTATCGACCACGCCCAACCGTACAAAAATGGAAGCAAATCATGTGACCTATGCCTTACGGAAAAGTACCACATTATTTCGTCAAAGGAAAAACTATTAAATAAACGATCTGAATTAATTTCTACGTGTCGTCATGCGGCAAAGTATTTATTAAAAAACTTCAAAGATGTCCCACCAGACCCTTGAGAATTTTACAGTTTTACTACCTTTGTCTTTTTGCCCCGCAGGGGCTTTTGTTGCTTCACGTAGCGGACCTGCTCGCCAGAAAAATATTCATGATTCAGATTCATGTTCATGTTGTTTCTTCCGATTCTGAGCGGGCCGCGCGCGGTTAAAAAATGTTCGCGCGCGATATCTCTTTTGCTGCTACTTGTATTGATTTCCTAGCTATGCACGGACAGAGAAGGTAGCTTCCCGTCTGCACTGCCAGTCCACACAGCTAAAAGCTTTCACAAACAACAAACAGCACACAAGATTTTATTTTTGCTTGGTTAATATCTTTTTAACGTAGTTGCTCAACTGGATTTACTTGAGGGACATTGTTTGCTACTGAATGAATAACTATCAAACTACTGATATTAGATCAAACCTTATACAATTGTCAGAATGGACGATGGACATCTTCAATGACAGTTTGTTACACACACACACAGACAGAGTGTTATGCGCTGCTCTAACGAAACCCTGCTGATATATAAAAGGCATAGACAAAAAGGAAATTGACCGTTAATTCATATTGTTTACCTATAGTGATTTCATTTTGAAGGAAATTAAATTGAAATTTTTGGTGGAAAGACAAAACCCAGAGTACCCTATAATTATATGGATATTGCATGCGCCGAAAGTAATTTTTCAAAGAGTAAGCCTTGCGCCAAAACGTGCCAAAAACTGGTACCAACATCGCGTTTCTTACAAAAGGTTTAGTGAGTGAGACATGCCAATGAATGAAAATATACTATGACTAACATGAACTGATTCATTCTCGTGGACATTTGAATGAAGCACAGTGTTACAGCAAAAAAAATGGTTGTGCATGGGAAGCAGCGAGCAGAAAAATGTAAACAGAAGCAGAAAAAAAGCGGAAAACGATGGATTATGAAGTATTTGATGCTATTTTGTGAATAATTCTTTACGCCAATATTGAAGCTTAAAAAGCAAACTTTGAAAATGCTGTTTATGTCACTGTGTCAGAACGGTACTTCGATATGTAATGTACGCCGAAGATTTTCAGCCTCATATTATGAACAGACTCGAACACTCTCTCTACTAATACCCCCACGGCACATTGTACCGTATTGATGTTGAACACAGGAGTATACTTTGCTCAAATCAAATCTGAACAAACTTTTTGACTTTTTAGAACCAGACGTCCAATAAAATACAAACACAATGTTGTACCTACATGTGAAGTGAAAAGTTTTTAACCATGTTGACGGTGGTTGTAACAGGACACGGTATCTGAAAATTCCCCTGGCAATTTTGAGAGCAACTATCAAATTCATATCTTTAGTAACCATGAAGAAATTTTATTCTAACTGAAAACTTTTTGCAGAAACACGTATAAAGATTGTTAAAGTTTTTCAGATAATTTTCAGTAACCTTTGATACAAAGAAATTATATCTACAGTATGCCACCAGTCCAAAGTTACTTACTTTTTAAATTTCAAATCAAATGACTGAAATTATATTCAATTTCATTTTCAAATTCACCTTTTAATCTGCATTATGTATATTCTTTATGAAAGGGAAGCACTTTCAGTTTCACAGTACACATTCTTATGTTTGGGTTTTTCAAAAGGGATTTTTATTAGATTTTTATCTTGTGATTGAAGAAAATCAACTTTGATATCATTCTAGTTCTTAATATGTTGCGAAACCTGTAATGGTTTTAATTTAAGTCACTTTGCATCAGAAAGGGTAGATTAAACATGTTTTTTTTGGATTGACACTTTCGTTATGTATGGATCTTACTGAGAAAATTTTAACCGCATCGGCTCGTGCTTCTTAACTTTAAACAGCTCTAGTAACATTGAGCACTTTTTATGAAGACTCATTTCACCAATTTATAGTCTGATTATGATTCCCTTGCTCTCTTCATGACTAAGTTCCTCTGGGCTAATATCTGCTATCGGCTGGGCATTCATAGCGACAGCTAATTGCTAGTTTATCTTTTAACGATCTTTTAATAATTACCCATCACATGTTTTAATCACTTTTTAATGAATCGAAATTTTTTTCTTGTACATAAATTTCTTTTCAACACTGTTTTTAGTCACATCTGATGATTGTACGTAAGTGCATGAAACTTTTAGTTATGTTTTTAACATTTTGATTTTTGGAAAATACATAATTTGCATTTATAACACTCGCTTCAGCTTTTCAATCCTAAATCAAAACTAATGAAATGCAATATATAATAATGGTAATAGCATATAACGTAATATGAAAATGTGTATAACATTTACAGCTGTATAATTTACCGCCATATTTTTGCGGAACACTTAATTGGCCGGAACATACAATACGAACAAACGCGCGCGCAAAGATTCGAGATTCCTGTCCAATATCCTTGCGTGAAGCTATGAAGGCCTCCTCACTCGCTACGCTCGTTGCGGGGGCAAAAATTGAATCCTTGGTCTGTTACACGTTTTTTTATAAGAACATCCAAATTTTTCAAGCCTGAAAATGTTCTTAACATGTTCTTATTTTCGCCATTTTCTGAGAATTGTTGTCCATTTTCTTAAGAAATCGGGTGTTTTAGGGTCCTCAAAGCCTTTTGGCCGTCGAAGCCTTATGTTTTTATATAGTTTTTCTTATATAAAAAGCGTTTATCGTGGAAAGTTTCTAAATCGCGAGATAACCTATAGACTATGCTATAGTCTAAAGACAAATCACTATCTAAGAAATAAGCCCAAAGGCATATAACGCCATAACGACATACCGCTATTTTCCCGTCTTTAACCTTTCAAAGCCGCTAACTTTTTTGAAAAAGGCCAAAAAGTTCATCATATATATACGTCTTTCGCCTCCTAAGGGTTAATATCACTGTAACGGACGGTAACACCGTCTAGATAACCTAATAATGAAATGTCATAAGATTTCTTTTGAAATACAGAACATTTTCTTCAAAGAACGAAGGCAATTTCATCTGCTGGAAGCTCGTATTCTCTGCATGGAGATGCGCCAGAACGAACGCAATTTCATCTGCTAGAAGCTTGTATTCTCTGCATAGAGATGCACCTGATGCTTTTTATAGGAAGTGAGTCAGTAGCTGTCTGTGTGTTTTCCAAATGTTTTTGTTTTGAATATCTGCATGGTTGCATAATTATTGGTTGTCTCACCTACAAAACAGTTTCTCTCCATCATGCAACGGTTTGAGCTGAAAATAAATTGATGTCTATTTTTAAATCCTGACAATTTTGATAAGTGGTAAAATGGTTTAATGAACTATTTTAGGAGCCTAAAACCAAACAATCGCCTGACAATACCGCAAAAAGACTTTTTCAATGTGGGTTTTATTTTTTATGTTTTTTAATTTATATTAAGGCATTGTGTTTTCAGTCATTGTATTCTGGAAGGCTGGTTTTGGTATGTTTGGCGATTCGAAATTTATGAATTCCTGAAGATTTTCTTATAAAGATGAAAAACAATAGCCGGATCCAATTATAATCAATGAGCACTGTCAACTTAAAACCTGCCCTGTTCGACATCCAAGGTTTCGAAAACAATTAGTTCAATTATTTACTGTCTGCAAAAACAAGGAAGAATTCAGGTGATCTTTACCAAATTCCACAATTGTGAAATTATTGACTTGAGCCAACCATTGAAAGGAAACTCGAAAGAGGTATTGACCATTGAGTTTAAAGTCCGAAGGACTAGAGTAGAATCTTTAACCTTTCTCAGGCAAGAAAAAGTGAATCTACTTATTTCCCATCCAGAACGCGCCTGGGAGATACAATCTGTCGTCATGATTGCGGTGCGTTCCAGGCGCGTTCTGGATGTTTCTTTGTTTTTGAGAACTGTATTTTTTGAAATCCAGGAGTCTTGAGTCTAGCCCTTCGTGCTTGGAAGTCAATGGTATTGCTGACACCGGAATGTGACTCATTATGTCTGTAGACTAGTAAGTAAAAATCTTTCCGTTAAAAATAAACTCAATTGCTTAGTGATGCTACACATCTATGTAAACTTATCGAATTTGTGTATTGGGGGTGAAACTTTGCAGTTAAAGTTTTGCATCCTATGTATATACACCTTTTCGATCGTAGCCACCAATTGCCTAGTCTGAATCGCAGACCTCTAAAAAATCCCAGGTAGTATATAGGAGCTCGAATCCGTTAGTGGATGCCAGCAACCTATTAATTGCCACGCAGGCATTATTTTGTCCATTTTACCACCCAAAAACCGTCTCAGTCTTTTTTTCGCGTCTAAAGACAATAGAAAAAAAGTCTAAAAAAGGATGGGGATCGAGTTTAGGGTGGTAAATTAAATAATAAAGTGGCACTCGCTGACCGCACAACTACA
The DNA here is from genome assembly GCF_902728285.1 of Clytia hemisphaerica. Lineage (NCBI taxonomy): Eukaryota > Metazoa > Cnidaria > Hydrozoa > Leptothecata > Clytiidae > Clytia > Clytia hemisphaerica. The sequence goes on from NW_027104191.1 coordinate 85,575, forward strand.
GTTGAAAAAAGGTGTATTGCCATTAGATATTGGGATCTCGTGAGCTGCCTTTTAAATGTTTGAGTAATTAATTCATGTCATAAAAGTTAATGCTTAAATTTAGACATTTTTACTGTGGCAAATAGCCATAAAGGTCGGGTAGACCACGTAATTGGAAGGCATTTTTGATTACTTTTTACGAGTTTTTCTTTAAACTAAGGGCTCAGATTTGAATGTTTAGAAAATGACCTAGTTAAATTCAAATCATTATCTCTGACGTTATTGAGAGGTCATTAATTTCAATAATTTTAAGAAATGTTGGGCATAGTGCAAACGGATACTTAGCAATAAAGGTAATGAAGATGATAGAGAAAACTAATGACATTCTTTTAGTCTAGCTTAAGTTATCTAACAAATTATAGTAGGCTAACCTATGTTTCAATTTCCTTCAAGTTCTGTATACTGCCTTTTCGACCGTGGCTGCCAATTGCCGCGCGGGTATTCTTTTGTCCACTTTATCCTACTATAACGGTCCCAGTCGTTTTTAAAATACAATGAAATTACAATTACAAATCTCTTCAACTGAAAAGTTCGACATGGTCTAAAACCGCCTTGTAGGGTTTTTCTTTAGAATTAAGATTCACCAAACACATCAGCTGTTTTATAAAGGATGGAGTTGTTCCTTGATCACAGAGTATGAAGTAAAAATTCTGAATCTAAAATGTTGTCTATCCCCTACAATCATGGACAAAATATTTGAGACAGAGGGGATTTCCCTGAGAAACTTTAAACACCACAAATGATTTTTAAGCGCGTTAAACTAAAGTTGAAAATAGAGTTCTAACTCTGAGTTTTAACATGAGACTTAGGCCTTAGGATCTCAGGATTTAAAAGCTCAAATTTGTTCCAATATAACTTGGAATATAGCCTAGAAGCCACCGAACCCCTCCAAAATCAAAATGTTCAATGAAAGAAAGTGAAAGTGCTAAAATAGCGATTCTCGCTCGGACTTTAAATTCTGAAAAACGTTAAAATACACTAAAATCTCAATATATTTCGACCATGATTGTAGTTTGTGCAACTGATGTATCTTCAATTAACGTTTCATTTAATTTCCAATTTGTTTTAGTAAAATATAATGTCCCTAATTCAGTTTACACCAATAGCAGTTGCACTCTGACAGTTTATTATCATCACGTTCAATTATAAACACATTCAAGGGGATTAGTTAGTGGTGCTTTTTTAGGAAAACTATAAGTTTGATTAAGTACCAAATAATTTCAATTTTCATCAAAAAACGTCCTCATTAAGCAAAATTTCTTCCTTGAAAACATGCATCCTTAAAGGTCAAGATTAAAAGGAAAAATATAACTTTTGATTGAGAGATAATTTCAGTTTTCATCAAAATATGTCCTCATTAAAAATAAACATTAAAAGTTTGTGCATGCATCTTTATAGGTCAGGATAAACAATATTGTGTTTCAAAATATATATGAAACGTTTTTTATAAAAACACCCAAAACTTTTGAAACCATCGGATGTTCTTAACTTTTTGATTCTTAAGCCAAAAAATGTTTCTTATTCTCACCATTTTGTGAGCATTTTTTTACTTGTAAGAATATTTCTTCATCAGTTTTCTGTATAGAGAATTTGTTTCAGCGAGTTAAATATTTTTTGGTTTGAAAAAAATCTCATTTGTGCACGGGTTGTTTTTAAAGTTATTTTAGATGTTCACCAAACTACTTTTTCCTGGCTTATAAAAAAGGAATAAAACTTTTCTGGTTGGACTTCTTAAAATCTGATTTGAATTTTTATTGGAAGAATGCTTGAATATCGAAAAAAAAAAATTTTGAATTGAAAAAATTAAATTGTACGGGAACGTAAAAATTCCTATTTTTAAACTATTGCTTTAAATCAGTAGACTCTCGGTTATTCGAAGCTCCAAGTGGGGTAAGAATATAATTCGAATAACCGGGAGTTCGAATAACCGAAAAATTCGTTTTCCCACCAGATTCTCAACTTACCCTTAATTGGAGGGAATTTTCTGAAGTAATGAGGCATTGCGGTTCAGTTGAGGGTAAAAATTTGAATAACTGAGGATGATTTAGCCTGTAATGTACCTTATTGGTATTATATTTCGCGTGTTACAAAATTTCGCGGGTACTTAATTTCGCGATTTTTTTGGCCAAATTTCGCGAAATTTAATACCGTTTAATTTTTTCAAAAATACGAATAACTGAAAGTTTGAATAACTGAAGTTCGAATAGCCGAGAGTGTTTTTGCCTGGGTTGAGTAAGCAGATCCAAGGGGAACGCGATCTCACTTCAAATAACCGAATTATTCGAATAAGTGCAGGTTCGAATGACCGGGAGTCTAATGTATTTCTTTTTTGTTTGACATTCTTCAACCAATTTTTCACTTCCAACAAGTGATATACCGTTGAAAAAATAATTCAAAAAACTTTTAAAACGAAGATTTAGCAATAGCTAAACCCAAATATCCAAGTTATGACTTAAACTAAATCAAGGAACTTCATTTCTCTACTCAAGGAACTTGACATGCAATTAATTAGATTTCTCTGGTTTTAAGACTTTTAAGCTCAAATATTATAGACCTATGAATTATCTTTTCAAAGATTATAATTTGATAGAATTGAAGCATTGGTTGAAATATAGCAAACAAAACAAGAATTAGGTGCAAGAGGGGCGAGACAATATTAACAAAATAAAACGGACTCTTCCAAAAAGAATCTGCAAAGAAATAAGATGAAAATAATCAGTTTGCTAAACTTTTTCAAAAGTCTGCATTCTGTGAAAGGTCTTTGACGATGATAAAAATGCAACAGTACTGGTCTTGTCAAAAACAATTTCGAGGCCTCTTTCGAGCATCTAGCATGATAAAGTGAAAAATATGTTAGAAAATATTTCTTTTGAAAAGGAAATTCACCGTTCATGGCAGAAGTAACCTATTAGTCAATTTCAAGTACATCTTAAGAAGAAACTTACTTCAATAGAATGTTTAAACGAGGTAATGGTGCACTTACATATTCTTCAGCTCTATACACAATCTCTATGTAGCTTGGTCTAAAGTGAAAAGCCTGGTAGATATTTCAAGTGTTTTAATATAGTCAGCTCTATACACAATCTCCATGTAGCTTGATCTAAAGTGAAAAGCCTGGTAGATATTTCAAGTGTTTTAATATAGTCAGCTCTATACACAATCTCCATGTAGCTTGGTCTAAAGTGAAAAGCCTGGTAGATATTTCAAGTGTTTTAATATAGTCAGCTCTGTACACAATCTCCATGTAGCTTGGTCTAAAGTGAAAAGCCTGGTAGATATTTCAGGTGTTTTAATATAGTTAATGTGAGTTATAAATTAGAGTATTTTTGCAGGTGTGGCACCTAAGACGGAAAACATGCACCAATATTTTAATACATTGACCAAATCAGTACTCGAGAGACCATTAATCGGATGATTCACAGATTCTAATGAGCTATTCTGGAGGTTAATGTGTTTTAGGTGAGGCCGAATAATGAAAAACATCTCAACCCCCGCAGGCTAATTTCCAGTAGGTGGTTTAAATTAAGGGCGAGGTGTCTTAATCGATCAAAATTTCCGATTTTATGGGTATTTTCGGTCCTGCCGAAATGTGCATATTAAACTTCAGAACGAGTAGGTAGAAATACATTAAAAAACCCTGATCACTTTGTTGTTCTATGCGTATTTATTCAATGTTTAAAGTTTTGATGTTTTTATTTTGTTATTTCCAAAGCAAAGCCGCCTGCGCAAAAAAAACAGCGAATTTGTTTATTTCCCGAGTGACGCAACAACACACAGTGAAGTCATTGAAATTCATCAGAATCATTTACATCGATATTAACGAGCTCTAGATTAGCAGTTCAAGAATTTAAATTCAATGCGGTTGACCATTTAATGACATATTAATGGTCTTTAATTGCTCATTTAAAGCATCTTTGATACAATGTGGAGGTTCGTGGCTACTTCTTTCTTTTTCTTTACACCGGTAAAATCTAATCTCGTGAATTGATCAATGCGTGCATGGAAGAATATGAAACCGCCTTTTAGACAAGACACTTGTGCCCTAAAAGTATTTTCCTGCTTCAAATTCATACACACCCTTAGTGATGGCTATTTATTTCTGAAATAAATTAACATTTTAGTTCTTCAGCCTTATCCAGGTATTTGCTTTTTCATTTCTTTCATTATTCCTTTCACAAAACGCTCGCAAAAGTACGATTGTACCAACGTACATAAAAAAAACAATGAGAGATCCGAAATGCTCTGGTTGCGAGATTGATAGATATTTTTAAAGAAGGGTTGGTAAGAAATTTACTCGTGTATGTGATTGTTTGCATTCAAAAATTTACAATCAGAGTTAAATACACCTTAAATGACCGTCATTTACATTCAAAAAATATAATTGCATTTTTAAATTAGTTCCTGCTACATGGGATTCATTGCCATCATTACAGCAAACTAAGGCCAACCAATGGTTGAAGGTTTCAAATTCAATTATGTATCCTACAAATTCTTCATCCAACAAATAATTAAATTACTAGAATCTTACTTAAATCCATGCTTTGAAATTCGAACCCAGGAGCTGCTAGGTTTGTGAGATGACAAGATGTTATGTGCCTACGTGCCAGTGGGAATGTTTCTGGAATTTCGCCTTTTTGTAACTCTAGACGAAGGACTGAAATTAGCTTTTGTTTCAACGACCTTTGATAAGGTCAACATAAATATGCTCTCCATTTGCTCCTTCCTCAGGAATGCAAATGCAAACTTAAATTTGAATCCACAACATGTTACTCAAGGGACTGTTCATAAGGAGGTGGGCTGGCCTGCTTAGGTGAGGTGGGATAGATTTTCAAACATCCAGTGATATATTTTTCTGCATCATCTGATTCGTCAAAACCTGCAACGTAACGTTCGAAAATCTATCCCACCTCACTTAGCCGGGCCACGCCGCCTCCATAAAAACAGCCCTAAATTAATCATATTTTCACCTTCTTAACTAATATAAATCAAGATAAGCCTCTAGTGGACATTCTGGCGGAGATTCTAACACTAATGATAGCCCAGCAAACGAGAGGAAAAATAGAATTTGTGCAGGAAGAAATAAAATTGTTTTTCCTTTGGCAACCAAGAAAAATGTTTTTCATTATTTTGTTCATCCGAATTCTACGACATGTAACAAAAAACGGATATCTTCGGAAGTCATTAAAATCCGAAGTTTATTATACTCCTAAAAATAAATACTATTCTCTTTAGGCATTTGAAAAAAAATAACAAGGGGAAGATCAACAGGAATTGACAACTTGATACGTGTGAATTTGTCTAAGGGAAATACATGAATTGCAAAGCATGAAAAGGTTTATATGGCGACGTTATTCTTCGAACTAGGGTTCCCTAGAATATTAAAAGTAGCGCTGCAATTGGGCTAAAAAGGTCACATTTGTCAATAGTGAACAAGGCAAGGAAAAAAATACAGGCTTAAAGGTTGGGAAAATTAAAGTAATTAAGTCGAGAACTTATCATAAGCAAGCAATTTTTCTAGGGCTCAAGCTTGCGTTAAGCAAAACACCAAATTTACTTTTCTCAGAGATATCATACTAACCATAGGTAAAAAAAGAGCTAAAATTCTAACCGCAGCAACTAGCAGCAATTAACAGAACCTAAAGATAAAGTCAATTATTAACTGACAACTGACAATAAACAGGAATTACCCTCTTCTATATCACCAGGAATAAAGCAATTAAAGATTCGGTTATTCATCACCCGGCTCTAATTTACACTATCACGTAGTATCTAAATATAACCAGGAATAAAGAAGGTGTAACGATGTATAAAGAAATATTTTTTAGAGTTGTTTGAGACATTGAACCTGGAAATTACGCCCAACAAAAGATCTGCCACATCTAGATGTTGCTACACGTTTTTTTTTTTATAAGAACATCAAAAATTTTTGAAGCCTTCGGATGTTCTTAGTTTTTTGGATTTGAAGCCTAAAAATGTTCTTAAAATGTTCTTATTTTCAGCATTTTTTGAGCATTTTGATGTAATTTCTTAAGAAATTGCATGTTTTTAAGTCTCCAAAGCCTTTGTATGTTCTTAGAATGTTCTTAAATTTTTGGGCCTCGAAGCCTTATGTTCTTATATAGTTTGTTCTTATAAAAAAAAAACGTGTATTATATACAGTAATATACTTATCTCCGGTGACAAAAAAGGATGAAATGATGCTAATGATGAAATTACGTCTCTGTTTATCACAAATAGAGGTAGTGTCCACTATTTATGATAAATAGAGACGTATCAAGCATCCATAATTTCCTCAAATAGTTTAGCTTCATTACTATCCCCCAAAAGGGTGGATTAAATAGCAAAATGTTTGGCGATACTGCCAAAAGAATTTAATCAAAAAGTTATGGAAAGAGTTAATTATCCCTAAAGCATACTACACGTTTTTTATAAGAACTCCAAAATGTTTGAAGCCTTTGGATGTTCTTAACTTCTTCTTATATAGTTTGTTCTTGTATAAAAAATCACAACAATCACACCAATACAACTTTGAACTTACACAACCTCAAGGTAAACAAGTTGGTATCGTCTGAATTTTCGGGTTCAATAATGTTCAAGTCAAAGCAGATAGAAATTATTGGATAGAATTCATAATTAATGATGTTTATTAAGGTCTGATAGTGATTATCGTCCTATTAGATAATAGCTCTAAGAAGTGGGCTTATAATGAGTTAGCTATTAAGGTGAGGTTTTACAGGTTAGAGCGGGGTAACTTGTGTTTACTGACCAGTAACTATAGCAATAAAAGATGTGAACATTGGTCAAGTAGACCCCCATTTAGATATGAAACTGGGCTTAGGGAGCGTAACAGCTTTCGATATGAAAATCTCTTGGGCGAAGGTAGTTCTGTAATGAGTTTCGAATTTAACTTCCGTATGCTAAAAGTTCTAAATGGGCTGATGCGTAATCTTTAACGATTTCCTTTTCAATGATATTTGTTTTTAACAGACAAGAAAAACAAACCAATTCTAAAGAAATTAAAGATAGAATGAAAAATATTGACTACCGAAAATGAGGGCTAGACAATAGTAACTTATTAGCCCTATTTTGAAGAAGAGCTCGTTGAAAAGAGTTGTTAACGAAAACGTTTGTTGTGTAAATTATTTATGAGCCATTAACGTTGAAACAAATCTTGAAATTAATTTTTCTGTTTCCGCTATGTTTGACGAATATCCGGGTTCATATCTCATTAATGACTTTTCTTTTTATTTGTCTTGTCCCTTGGGGTTATTAAGATTCTTTCATTATAAAGTTTCAATACTGATAGCTTAGTTTATGGCGTGATATTGAACCCCTTGTGCGCTTAATTTCCTGTAAAAATTGAAATTGCAAAAACTGGGAAAGGAATACTGTCCAAATATATACAGTGCGGAAACCACTAAAGTATAACTGTTTGTATTTAAAAAGATATTGAACCTAAGTCGAAATAATTAAACATTTTAATGCACGATTACTGAGTGTTTCCACCGCCAAACATTTGCAAAGAGTAATAAAAGTCTGCGTTGTAGATTTATTTTATGAGTTATTCAATAAACAATAGAAATAGGGTTTGTATAGCGAATAAACTTTAAAATACATTTATGAAGAAGACTTCGTTTGTTCTTGTGATAGACATGAAGGTTTTATTGTTGAGTCGCATCTAATAAGATGTCTAATAAGGGTCGGTAAGAGGTGTTGTTTATGTTAATCAAAAACTTGTTGTGCTTTTATATAGGCAACAACCATTTTTCACAACAAAGTTCTTTACTTTTGAGGAATATTTTAATGTAATGATGCAGGTGAAGTAGGATTTTCAATCATTTCTTTCTAATAAAGCATGGGAGTTATTTTTCAAAAAGTTCTTTATGTTATCTCGTTGACGTATACGGAAAAAGTACATCTGTTTCGTCAAGTAGAAAATTAGTTGCGCCAATGACTGTGAAATATTAAATCTAAAATAATTGCAAGACAAATAGATACGAAATGTGTCTTATTTTGCGCTTGTAATTTAATTACCTCTCAACATAGAAGACAAAGGGTACAATATAAAGTAGGTGGGATCTTGTTTCAAACAATTAAAACTTTGAAAAAATGTGCGAAGTGTTTCTCAATTATCAGACAAGAAGAAATAAAGATTGAAAGAAAAAGAAAGAAAAAAAATGAAACATTGTCGATTTCACGATAATTAGTGCCAATGATCTAAAACAAAAAAATGAAATAGGTGGATATTGACTTTGAATGTGAAATAGTTTTGGCAATGGTACCTCCCACTTACTCGATGCAAGCTTTTTTATTACACATGTTACATAGTACAATCTTTTCTAGCTTTATTCTCATTATTTGTAAGCAGATTTGTGAAAACTTACCTATTGATATTTGATCAAGTTCAATGCTAAAAGTGTTATAAATATTTGTATTGGCCATAGAGATTTCTTTTCAAAATTTCGACCAGTTTTTAAGCCTAGAAGGTCATTACGTAATATTAGATAAACAAGGGAAACAACAGGGCATTTTACGACCCATCAATTAAGTAGAAATTAGCTGCTTTTAATGACTTATCAGCGTTGATTTCAGCAAAAAAATATGCAGACTCATACCCGGTACATAGACAGATGTCATCATTAGGAAAGTGAAAACTGATTTCAAGAAATTAAAGTCCATAATCCCATAATCTGTTTATTAAAGAGAATCGACGTGTTATTTTTCACAACATGGATCAATAAAATCTGACAAATTGTGAGAATTTATCAAGAACGATTGAAACTTACTTGACTGGGTCCACAATTTAATAGAAGAAACAAAAACACTTTTTCAAGCAAATTAGAAATTAAGATGCAGAGTTGTTTTACTAAATGGCTTTGGAAGTATTAAAGATTATGACTATTGCCTGAATTGCCCATCACTGTGGATAAATCAAGAGGTCAATTTCCACTGGTAGGTACAATCCCGGCATTTAATTGTTGGCACACTTTTTAAGTGAAAAATTGATAAAAGTGACTCCCCCCGCCCCCCGCCCCCCTGGTTCAATGTTGAGTTGCGGGAGAAATCCCGTGTCTTAAGGTCTTGCGATAGGGTCTTCCAACGTTGAACTAGGGGGTCCGGGGGAAAAATATCCAAAAATTTGATTTTGTGCCAACATTAAATGCCAGAATTGTAGGAACTTTATTGTGCGTGATGACGGTCTGAGCATATTGTTTATAGCGCACAATCTTTCCTCGATCCCATGGCTTATCTGACCCCTTTATGATTCTGATGGACGTGTTGTCGGGGACATCAACGATTCCTATGATTTTTACGACACTGGCCTCTTTCACACCAAAGCATAGTTTAGCGACGTTTTTCCTATTTTACTGTATTTTATGATTCAAAATTTTGGCTGAATCCCGGAATCCCGTCAATTGAAAAAATAATAAACACCATCACACCGGCTTGTATAGTTTAGAATACCGGAATAATGACAAAAATAAGGCAAAACACCATCACTGTCTGATTTTGAAATACTGTTTTCCCACACTGTAAAAGTACAAAAATCCCCATTTTTGATGCTGGGCTTAGCTTTCATTGAGAAATTTTAACCTTTTTTACACATATGTATACCCTGTGGAAGTTCAAACACAAGAGTTGGATTCGCAGTTAAGTATCTCTCAATTTGAATACAAAACTCATGATATTGGCTTACTAGAAAATATTTGAATATTCAGTAATGCACATGGTAAACTGCTTTTCATTAATAACGATCAAATCCCATCTTGGCAGATGGTTTAATCTAGTATGTCCAATATCTTTGAACTATGATTTCGCATATTTCAAAGTCAATATCGAAAGTTGAAATTTCGTACAAAAGAGAAAATTTAAAGCACCTTTTCCATGGACGATCATTAAAAATTTATACTTAGGAAAAGATGTACAATATTTTCACGCTAGGATTAAATGTTGCGTATGATGTTGATTCCTGTAAAAGTTTTTTTTCACGCTTATATTTCGATATTTGCTTTGAGGGTCGAAAAAAGTGTTAAAAAAGGAAACTCTGGACTAAAATTTGAAGAATGGGAAAAATAAAGAGACAAAAATCGCACAATATGTTATTTTGGTCGTTAAACTTAATGACGGGTGATTTCAAAGTTGCGACTTCAAAGATTTTGAGTTTTTAGAGCTCAAAATGGAAAAGTGCTAAGATGCCCAATATATTCCTTCATAAAGTTTAAGGGAAAATAACAGCTGCTTGGAAAGTATATTTATAAGAACATCCAAAATCTTTGAAGCCTTCGGATATTCTTAAAACTTTTTGAGTTTTAAGCCTAAAAATATTCTTAGCATGTTCTTATTTTGACCATTTTGTGAGTATTTTTGGCCATTTTTCTAAGGAAAAGGGTGTTTTTGAGACCACAAAGCCTTGTTCATAACATTTAGGCCATCGAAGCCTTATGTTCTTATATAGTTTGTTCTTATAAAAAAACGTGAATTTAGAAAATCTTGACAAAACTTGATCGAGAATTATTATAATATTTTTTAGGTTTGAAATGCCAAAACTAGGAAAGCAACATAACAGAGTACAATATCATGAATTTTGGTCAACGTTCTGATGATTTAACATAAACAACCAATGATACGTGGTATTGATTTTAATTAGCAATGCAATACTGACTTTGTCTGACGATCAATATTTTTAATGATAAACATATTTGATAAAATTTACTTAATTCAATTGGACATCACGCCAAAAAGAGCTCGATGGGTAAAAAGAGATCAGGCGACCTAAATAATTGTAAAAAAAAACAAAAAAAAATAAGAATGGCCTAAGGTTTCAGGGGTTCAGGATATTCTTAGAAAGAGTTATATCATCGAAAATAAAAGCCTACACAAATGAAACCAGCCTTAATTATTGATTAAAATGGCTAAAGGCGCCCTCAAAACATTTAGTCATTATTAAAGTTGTGCAAACGACAATTTCAGCTTGATTAGGTCTTAATTGTTAGGCTTTGAACTTTTTGGCTAGGATCTGACAATACCGACTATGAACACTTATATAGAAAGGACCTCCTTCCCAACCACTCTGGGTTACCCATAGTATTTATCTTTTGACATTGTGTCATTAAATGCGGTTACTTCCACACTAGACAATGCTAATGACTTTGTAAATGACATGTTAATTGTTGTTTTACAATCACTATTTAGAACATTTTTCTTTTAATTTTTTTTTTCATCGAAAATTATTTACGAGTGTTTGCCCTTGTTTTGAATTTTCTTTTAATAGCTTCATAATGCTATTTTGTCACTTTTTAACAAAGTAGATATCGCAACTTTACTCGAATTTGCGAGAAAAATTTCATTTTCAAAATAAGCTGCTACGTGTTGTACAATACCATTTTCATGTACAACTTGATAACTTTTTTTCTAAATCTGAAAATACAACTTTTCTGTACATTAATGTTAAAACAAAGTATTGAAGTGTTTCCGAAGGTCTGAGTACGAACGAAACAGAGGCTTTGTTTTTAATATTAATCGCTACTTTTAATTGGCTCGCGTTTTTGATTGACAGATATAATTACGCCTCCATTGTTTGAATTTCATAAAAAAACAATTAATGCTCAGTAAATAAATGTTTCTTTTAAAAGACTATAAGTAATTACATAGCCTCGTTTTCGTGTTTGGAAAACAAATATATGCAATGCGAAGGCTGATATCAGTTTTATATATCTCTTTAACTACCTTTCCGAAAAGACCTCTCTAGGTCGAAAACAGGGTAAATCAGAAAATAAGTAACACAAAGATTGATATAGGAGATTGGAGCAGTTACTGTATATTTTTGAAATATTGATATTACGTTTCTTGGTGACTGACACATGAAATTGATAATATAGTTTTTGGATCGAATTACTTTTATGATCAACTGCTGCTTTTTGGTCTATTGACATCATTGGTGAAACTGACCAAAGACCACGGACATTGGTTTAGAATTGTTTGTTTGCTAACCATAACAATCTAAGGAAAATAAACAATGATTTTTTCAGACAATTTATAAATGAGGAAAGAAGAAGATAAAATGGCGGCATACATACACACACGCAGTTCTTTTGGAAGTTCCTTTGATTTCCATGCAGGGCTTAACTTTGATATGCCACACCGAAAACACTCAGCAACAACTTTAGAAGAGTACAATTACAATAACAATTATCATATGTTCAATGACGAATCTAATCTTTCAAATAAACATTCAGGAAATGTTGATGTCTTACGGAGCATTTCACAAAATTACCAACAACAAACTTCACCGAATGGTCCAGCCAATAATTTCACATTCAACCATAATGTTACACATGTTAACCTTATCAATAACAGATTCCAAATAGATATCCCAGCAGCACACCAATACAACAACAATACTTCAACACATGACTTCCCAATGAGTGATTCAACAACAGCTATGGGTATGAATATATCACCAGTATCACATCATACAACAAATAATCAATTCTCAAGATCTTCACCAAACAATGCTGTAGTATCTCGCCTTAATTCAGCCAGTTCTTACACCGCCAGCAACCATGGAGAGTCATATTCACCACCTCAACAAATGATGAACAACCAATCACCAAACGATCAATTCATGAGCATGTATCATTCATCCCAAGGATACAATCATTCTACCATGAAATCATCACCAACCGAATATAACATTCCAAGCCTCACTAAATTCCCATCACCAGACCATCCGTTACCTATCACATCACCGATCAAATCAAACGAGGAATATCAAAACAGTTTATACCACGGGTACAACGAACAAACTAACTTAATGAACAATGTTAATGGTAGTATCTCGAACTCAATGCCAAACAACCTTTCCCGTGTACCACCAATCTTTACACAACCTTCGGAAAACAAACATCGCGATACAGATGTTGAACAAGTCAACGATGCACAAAAATGCAAGAACACAATCGAAGGCACCAAAACTTCAGTTCGCAGATTCAAGAGATGGTACAAAGAACGCTACAACAAAGAAATTGATATGAACAGCGTGAACAGTTACAATGCACCTGAACTCTTAAAAGACTTCTTCCTGGATATCCGCGATACACGTCCGGGACGAGTTGGTAACGAATATGAACCGGTGACTCTGACAACTTACAGAAATGGTCTTCGTCGTTACTTTCTGTACCGAAAATGTCCACCAGCTCCAGATAATTTCGATTTAACTGATAAAACATTTGACATTGTCAATCGACATTTAGTTACCAAAAGAGACGATTTAAAACGCAAGGGCAAAGGGAATCATCCGAATGCTATTGAAAGTATCACAGCTGAACAGCTTGAGAAAATGTGGGCATCTGGCGCTATCGGGACACATGCTCCTCGGCCCCTACTGCGACTCCAATGGTGGTATAACACTGTTTATCACGGGGTCAGAGGACGCATGGCTCATCATGATTTAACCACCGAGGACTTTGCAATCTCCAGAGCAATGGATGGAAAGATTCTTATGGAATACACCAAGAACGGCCAAAACGATCCTGCATCAATCTCACCAAAGCTTGAACCACCGAAAAAGAAGAAATTCAAAGGTGTCGTTAAGGAAACGGATGGAGGCGAACGTGATCCTATTAGAGCGTTCGAAATCTACAAAGCGCATCGTCCAGAAGGGATCTCATCGTTTTACTTAACTCCCAAACACAAACCGAAAGGAAACGTCTGGTTCAATAAAGTCCCAATGGGAAAGAACTCTATCGGTAGGATAATGCGAGAGATTAAAGCAATTGCTGGTATTTGATTTTAAAAGAAACATTAACAACAACAAAAACAGAAAAAACACATAAATTATTATGCAATGACATACATAGTCTTTTATGTTTACGTTACATCGTTTGTTTGTTTGTTTGTTTTTAATTCTTAAGTTTGTAATTTTGATTTTTTTTAAGAAAAGAATATTTTATCCAATGCTTTAGTTTATCTTCATTGGAAATGATTGTAAATAATTATATTGAATATTTTAGAAATGCAAAAATTTTAATCTTGAAAATTTAATGATGAAAAATATTAACAAATGAAAATAAAGATACTTTCTATTCTTTTTCTTGTCTGGAATTTCAGCTTTTCAATTTTTTTTTGTCTTTTTCAGTCAATAATTGTAACAAGTTATAATTATACCTCGATGCAGGCCATTTAAAACAAACTGCTGTGTCAATGAGTTTTAATAGCTTTTTCTATTGTCTTTTTGAAAAGTTTGTGATTTTTCATTCTATTGTGTTAAATGTTTTACGGTCGATAATTGATAACTTATTAACAAGCCATTTTTCAATCTGTCCATAAGATCCATTTTGAAAATTGGTAACGGAAAGAAGTTTGGTCGCATAGAACTTCCCTCTAGTTTTTGATACTTTTTGTCTTGTTTTTGTTAATATAATTATTAAGAAAAACTCCAATTAAATCAGACACGCCCCATATTGCGGAAAAACATTTCGCATATTAAATTATTTCATCACATTAGAATTTTTGATTATTGACATTTGATAAATATTAAGTATGAAGCTTGTAACATAACTCTAAGCTGACAAATACATAATGAAACCTATGCCTTACTAACTATGTAAAACATCAATTATATTTTGAAACAAATTTTAGTCGAAAGTTTTATACAGGCGTTACAGGGGGGGGGGTGGGTAAAAGCTATTCGGGAATTTCCAAGAGGCAAACTACTAATTTTAGTTTTGTTCATTATTACACTGTGTCAAGTAGAATTTTTCCAAGCAAAAGGAGGTTCGCCCAAGCCCTTCTCCTACTGTATTGAAATGGAACATCCCATTTAGTTACATGTGTTACAGTTTAGTTTTTGAAAGTACACTCTTTTTTGTAAGAAGATCCAAAATTTTTGTAGCTTTCGTGATGTTCTTAACTTTTTGAGTTTCAAGGCTAAAAATGTTCTTAACATGTTCTTATTATTCCCATTTCTTATGTATTTATGTCCATTTTCCTAAGAAATTGGCTGCTTCGAGTCTGCGAAGCCTTAAAATCTTCTTAAATTGTTCTTAACATTTTGGCTATCAAAGCCTTATGCTCTTACATAGTTTGTTCTAATGAAAAAAACGTGTAATATTTATGAAGAACATGTTCAGTAAATCTCGAATTCATCTTCATTTTGTTTTTAAAAAAAAGAGGTGTTATATTGGGCATATCCCATTCATGGAAAAAACAAAAGCCTACACGGTATTTCCTTGGCCTCCTTTTGTCTATTCAAATTTCCAAACTGCTTTTTTGACACAGTAGACATGTAAATTTCCTATTGTTTACGGATTTGAAGTGAAAAATCATTAAGGAAATACAATAATGTTGTCAACCCTGAAAATTTTGTTGTCCTTGGCAAAAAGAGAAGACACATTTTGGTTGGAAATAGAATGAAGAAAGGAACAATAAAAACTGAATTCGGAAAGTCGTAAATCTGAAAATATTTGTATAAATTGTTTTTTCTTTCTGTGTGTGCCTGTTATTTTGTCGGTTTGATTTCATCTTTGAGTTTTTGCTCTGTCATTGTGTTTGAGAAGGACATCCTCACATATAGTGCGGGGCAAATCTCTTGAAAAGGGATGAAAAATATAATCTCGTGAAAAAGATAATTCCAGTTAGAAAAATATTCTGAAATATATGAATAATTTCACTTTTCTGAGGCAATGAGATGAGCTATTAGCTCCTTCACTACTTTGGGATACTGAAATTTAAGGGCGTTTTCAAAACCACGGTACGTCAACTTCAAGTGCAATTTTCTCGGCTTTGGATAAAGCAATAAATATTTCATGTTTAGGTTCGTTGGAAAGCTCTTTTTTGCTGATTTTTAGAATCTAAATTAATATCTAAATTACCGGCAGCCGAAAGAATAGTTCATAAATACAGAAAATTTGACTGAGCATACTCGCTGAAAGAGTTAATGACCGTTTAAAATAATTTGAAACCTCCAAGCTGGAGTGGCACAGTCGTTTCAGTTGGTATGGGCGGCTCCTGATTAGAGAAAGTGATATAACTTTCACTTTCGGCTGACTCGCTTTACTCAACGTCTTTTCATTTCCTTGTTCCCTTCTATTTTATAGTTACATAAAATAATGCGCAAATAACAAGATTGACAAATTTTTAAAACAGTTCTTAAAAAAGCTGGATAGTTCAACAAAATATCCTAGAAAACTTTGGAAATTCTATATTTTAAGTATTTTGGAAACATTTACCGCAGAAAATATGTTTTTCGCACTCACAAAACGGGGAAATAAATCGAAACAGGATAATAATAACAATTATCGGGAAAATGCCATAAGTTTAGTTTGAAAACAGTTTTGACTATGTATGTTAAGCGAACGTAGTAAGCGTAAGAAAAGCGTCAGCTGCAGTGTCAAAGATGAAGGATGGAGCATAGGAATTCAAATAACACCCCACTGTCACAGACCTGCTGGGACCAGCCCCACTGGTAAATTTGGCAGAATTTTTTTTACTCAGTGGGAAAATACCCTGAAATTTCAGCCCCATATCCCCGATATTGATTTTGATTTCATCTCCATTAGAAATTCAAAGTTTAAAATATGCACTCCAAAACCATCCAAATAATAGAATTTCTATCCCCATTGGGATTTCGATAGGAGTTTTTATCCCCATCGAGGAAAAAATTCCAGCGGGGCTGTGAGCCAGGGGTGTCAAATACAAGCCCATGAAAAGATTTGCTCATAAAAAGAACTGTAAGGATACCTGGGAATTCTAGTCTCAAGTCTTCGTGTTTCTTAAACAAAAACTAAAACAAATTTGTGCAATGAAAGTTCGGGAGATAAGGAAGAGGTTTAAGGTCAGTGCTGAAGAATGACAACGCATCCTATTAAACCAAATTAACTTCAAAATTAATGGCAAAATAATTAAAAACAACGTATTAAACTCCTCATCAGTTTTCCCTTACCTAAATTTTCTGGCTGAATTACGACATCAAAGAACATGACTTATTTTGCAATGAGCAGAACGCCTACTACCTGAACATTACCATTTAAATACAAAATGCACCCACAATTTTCTCAAATTAAAGTAGCGTAAATCATTGGTTTTTAAATAGCTAAAGAAAACCAAAAGTCGTTACTCGGCAGTCCTTTCAACCCCTCCTTCATTTAATGGTAGGTATTAAAGGCATTTCAATTAGATTTGATTAGCAAGGGCGTTTTTTGCGAAGGATGTGTTTTAGGGAACATTTTGAATTTGCTGAAAGCGCGCTACAAAGTCCCCATTTAAAATGGTAGGAGAATGTATTGTGCAAGACATTAAGGAGAGATCATCTTTTCACCCTTTTTTCTTAAAAGAACAATTTTATAAGAACTTAAGAATGAAAATTGGCCAAAACTAAGAACCTTCTGTGCCTCAGAATTCAGAAATTACTAAGGCCTTACTGATCTTAACAGATTTTAAAGTCATTTTAAGTTTTTAAGAAAAGAAACTAAGCGTATCAAGAATATTGTAAGAACATTTCAGCCTTAACATTTCAAAAGATTAAGAACAGCTAAGGTAGCCAAAATTCGGTGGTTCTTGTAAAAAAAATATATAAAACGAAGGTCAAATGTGATCTTTTTTCAAAGTTGCGTTTCGGTGACTAAGGTTTTTTTGAAGCGGCGCAATTTCGGAAAAGATCGCAAAAACTATTAATTTGTTCGTTTAACACTAATCAATTTGAAATTGTAACATTACTTCATCTCTGAGATAAGGTATAAAAAGTGGCACACGGGGCAGTAAAGACTCATCAATTGAAGATTTCGGTTAGAGTATAGTTATTCTTTGGTCATACGGTTGCACAAAGATTTGAAGAGCAATCCATTGATCTGGTAAGTTCATTGTCAGAAAAATACTAGTAGGTTTATCATCTAATCACCTAATGTTAGTTTTTAAGCTTTTATGATTGAAGTTTCATTCATATATTTTTCCAACCGATCAAGCCTGATACACAGTTGAGCCGAAATCTTAGCCACTGAGTGTTGTTTATATCTTGGAGGTAATTTTTTGATCTTAGTCAACCAAAATTTTTGATATGAGTTTTTGTGACACTAGTGTGACACTATAATAGTACCTGTATTACCACTACATCATATTGATGGTTATAAAGGTTTGACATAGAAAATTTTGTAGTAAATTGTCTCACTTCGAGTAGTGCTGTTAGTAGCTTTTTCTAAATCTTCGGTCAAAGAAAACGAATAAAGCTTAATTAAGGTTCCAGTTCTTCTTATACTTGCGTTGGAAAGATATTCATAAATTGAAATTTCTAGTCATTGCAGGAATTTTGTTTGATTTTTTTTTTGTTTAATAATGTTTTTCTCATGCCAGTTTCATAAATGTACATCCCAATTGAGAATTCTAGCTTTATTTTCGAATTTCCAGCGTGAAAAAATGAAAAAATTTAAAATTAGAAACCTTTGAGCCTCAAAGCAGTTGTCCTTTGGGGACAATGCTAGCAGGTCAATTTTTTTTGACAATTGTGAAACAATTCTAGTTGTTTACTCATCGATTCCTTGGTGACAGCCAACTCAAAAAAGTTATTGGAGTATTTGCTTTCACAGGTTGTATTTTAGAGAAAGTCCTACAAACTGTGATACGCGTTCTTTTATAAGAACAAACTATATAAGAACATAAGGCTTCGCTGGCCAAAATGTGGAAATTTTAAGGCTTTGTGGAATCGAGAACACCCGATTTCTTCGGAAAATGGTCAAAAATATTCACAAAATGGTCAAAATAAGAACATGTTAAAAACATTTTTTAAGCTTAAAACTCAAAAAGTTAAGAACATCCGAAGGCTTCAAAGCCCCTTCAAAGATGTTCTTATAAAAAAAACGTGTACTCAAGGTAGAAGACCCTACATTCAACAATCAAAATTGTTTTAAGAGAGAGGAAAAGTGTATGTACACGTTTTTTTTTTTATAAGGAACCTTAACTTTGCTCTGAGCCTGGAGTTCCTTATTTTTACAGAGAATTTCAGTCTCAAAGTTCCTTATCGAGTTCCTTACTACATAGGAAATTTTGAACTTTTTGCCCCTTGAAAGATCAAAATTTGGTCAAATTAGTCCCAATAAGGTACATTATTTTCAAATCCACTTATTCTCAGCCTGAGCAGTTCTTTAACAATTCCTTATTTTTTGAACCATTTTCAGCCTCGAGTTCCTTATAAACATGTTCCTTATAAAAAAAAAACGTGTATCCTCGTATCCTCAAAATAAGGATATCAATTATCAAAGATAATCTGCCGCACCCGTTTCGATCAATCTGTTTACTACGCTAGATTAGTGTTTATGATTGTTTCGCTCGTGTCGGCGCTCATTTCTTCTAGGAGCTTGAAAAATCTATTTTTGAAAAATTTTGACCGACTTCTTGTTGCTGGTCATACAATTACTTTTGTTTTGCTTAAGTTTTAAGATTAAATGCCGAAAGTCTCTTTTTGTAACGGGTTGGCAACGAAAGATGAATTAATTGAACTATAGGAGCCAGTAGCGTAGACAAGAGCGGCGCAAAATTTGTGCAAAATCTGCTTCCCTACACTAATTTCTGCACTACTGTGGGTCTTCAAGACATGGACCTACAAGCTTTGAAACAACAGTTGCTCCACAATAAATGATTTAGATTTATTATTTTTTCATCGGTTTCATTTCCGAGAGTCTTATTTTGCATAAAATCCTTACGTTGTTTAGAAGCTTTGCGTAATACACTATAATTATTATAAATATTCTTTAATTATTTCTTTAGAACTTCGCTCGCCCACAAAGCGAATAAGACCTTGGTTGATGTTAAATCGAGTTTTATTAGAAGGATAGTTAGTAAAAAAAGACTCGAAACGGGTTCCTATAGACGATATTGACTTCACATAAAAACTCAGATTTGACCCCCGAGAATTCTCCACAATGCTTTGTGCGGAAAAAATTTCACCGTGAACTTTTGTCCGCACAAAGCATTGTGGGGAATTCTCGGGGGTCAAATCTAAGTTTTCACGTTAAGACAATATCGTCTATTTTGCTAAGATAAGTTGATGGGTGGTATCTCAAAGCCTGTTGGAAGCTTCCATTTAAGTTTGAGAGATAAAATTTCAAGATCCAATATATGTATAAAATATCCGGAGCACGGTGAAGTGATAATTACTTGTACAATATTTTAACGATTTCGGTTTTGGTCACATCAAATGAAGGTTAATTGATCGTTATGGTCCATCATTAAAATTTTCTTTTTCTTGAAAGATTCCACCTTTTTATAGTCACGACAATATGTAAAGATTCAAAAATATTAACCCCTTTTAGCAACGACAACGACCTATTCAAACATTAATACTTCTAGACACCCTCTTCTCACAGACCCACTGGGGGCCCTTCCCACTGGAAAAATCGGCCAAAATATCGTCCCCGGTAAAAAATTATACTCCAATTTTTGTCCCCACTGAAAATAATCAAATAAACCAATCCTCGCTGCAAATTATTATGCTATTTTGCCCATCCCCACTGAATTTTCTGACTTCAAAATAAATAATACGGGAATATTGATCCCCATCGAGCTTCAGTCCGTTATTTTTAGCCCCACTGGCCAAAAAAGTCTTACCGGGTCTGTGAGAAAGGGGTGTTTCTAGGAGTACAGGTAACTTTTTTTCCTAATCTGGTTCGGTAAAATTATGGCACAAGGGTCCTCGAACCCTAGGCGAGATATACCCCAATGTCATTTGTTTCACTTTGAACTTTTAGTCCTGAAAAATGAGAGAACTACCTTCTGACATATCCTATTATACTGGGCATCAAAGATTTTTTGTTGAAACACTCTTATGTGAATTGAGGTACAAGTATTTCAAACACAACGACAATGGAAGGGTTTTTGAATTCTAAAGTCAATGGAAGAAGGGCAAAAAAGTAATTTCTTTTGAAGGGAAATTTTCCCTTGTTTCTGTGTTTCCCCCTGTAAATCGAATAGAAAATAGCAATGTCTAGTCAAGTTCCTTGGTCTAGTATTGTTCAATACACCTTTTTGACCGTAGCCGTCATTTTACCGCGTGGGCATTTTTTTTGTCCGTTTTACCACCCTAAAACCATCCCAGTCCTATTTTTCGCACCTTCAAGACATTAGAAAAATGTGTGTAAAAAGGATTGGATCGAGTTTAAGGTGGTAGATTAAATAATAAAGTGGCAGGTGCCTGACGGCTCGACTACGGTCAAAAAGATGTATTCTACCAAGACATAATTATCTTGGTTTAAAGTTTTAAAGCAAGTTTCTTTATTTGTAAACAAGGGTAAAAACCTCTTTGAGCGATTAATTTATTGTGTAAAGTAAGGATTAATAAGTAATTCTAAAACTTTTTATGCGACAAACATTAAAATGCGATTTCAATTTTCTTATATACCGCTCCGCTATGCAAAAACTTTCCGCGGAGCCGGCTCTTACTAGTATACATTTGCAAAACACGCAAAGTTTAAAAGACCCGCCGCGCGGCTCACATAAAGATCATAAAAAAAATCAGGTAATCTATCAAATCTTTATTTGGTTCCTTAACGACAAGAGCTTATAAAATTTGGATCGCACGCAATAAGTAAAAAAAAGCTTATAAAATTGTATTAAAAATGGTTAGTTGTGGATAGCTAAGCGGTGTCAGTGTAGTAAATCATATCAAAAACATTTTTAGGGAAGGAAACGGGATACAATTAATATAAGGAAATGCTACATGTGAAGATGTAAATAAGTGTTTTCCTATTTAAATGTTCTTCATCATGAAGATTAGAAAGTTTTTTATAAGAATCAAACACTCACAAAAATAATCAAAATCTAAGAAACTTTATTAATTTAAAGTTTAAGTTTAAGTTCTAATAATTTTCAAAATTTAATAATTTAAAAATTATATTCTATATGAATACTGAATATAAGTTCAAAACTGATCTTTTAATGTTCTTCAATTGATTTGTTTTGTGTTCTTCATAAAAACAACAAAATGTAATTAATTATTTCTGATGACTTGTTAATGAGTTGACAACAAACAAAAGGATTTCATTAAAGATATGAAAATTTTTTATAATGAAAAAACAGCTGGAAGAACAGCCAGAAATGACATCTATATTTTTAGAAATCGGCAGTAAGTTCTCTAAATGCCAATATATGTATAAATCACAAATCAGACAAAACATCAGACATCAAAAGCACTTTGCATTGCGGTTTCACACCCCTTACACATCTCGCACAAGTAGAACTTTATCTACAGTAGTATATTCGAGTCCGGTATCCAACACTGTTCGCAAGTATGGTCGCTCTTGTTTTGTAAACTTGGGTACAGGGGTGTGTCATTAGTGAGGTTCTTTTATTGTTTAGCCACCGAAAATATCAAAGAGGATTGGAGATTCATTAATTTCTAAAAAGTATCAAATTTTAGGGAAAACCTTTGCTTTCTTTAATCATTTTTGAGGGTGTTTTAGAAAAATATTAACATTTGCATCTGACAGGTTTAAATTTCGTCTGTTATTAATTCCAATTTTATTCGTCAGGCTCAATTTTTTGCTAAAAATATATATACTAGCATGTGTTCATCTATTGATATGCCCCATTGTTTGTCACCGATTTCAATGTTTTTACACGTTAACATTATTTCAAGCATCAGAGGTACGCACATAAAGATGAATAGTCCACATCAAATGTCTGACCAGAGGATGAAACCCATGTCTTACAGCCCCGGTGGAACTTTTTTCCTCAATAGGGATAAAAAATCCTATTGAAATCCAAATTGGGATAGAAATTCTATTGTTCCAAGATTAAAAAATCCAAAAAAGTGCAATTTTTAAACATATTGAATTTCCAGAGGGGATGAAATCAAAGTCAATTTCACCGAAGGGGCTGAAATTCCAGGATATTTTCACTGCGGGGACGAAACTTTTGCCAAATTTTCCAGTAGGGCTGGGGTCCCAGCGGGTTTGTGACACATGAGTGTAGGATGAGTCATAAGTGTTTTTTCAAAATTATGCAGAGTCATTGAAAACAAACATTAGGTTTCTACTTCGGGGAGTACATTGTACATGACATACCGGTAAAAGTTTTTGATGCTTCAGGATTTCTGCTTTTATGAATAAAATGAGTTTCCGCAGGAATATCTAAATGACCTTTATAAATAGCTAGAAAAATAAAAAAGATTTGAGACGTTGAAAATTTATTCAAGAATCCCACCGTTGATTTCCACGGCGGTTTCTTTCAACTTTTTATAACTGTTTCCTTAGTAAGGGTAGAAAAGAAAGTGCTAATCATTACAATTTATGAAAAATAAAAATTAGGTCTAATAGGTTCTTTCCTGATTTAACATTCTTTCTCTGCCGATAACCTTGAAATAAATGGTCGTCGGATCTGACTTGCATAAAGGTTAAGATTTCCTTGGTATCGGATATCCTTCAAGAAAACTTGCTCACTTCTTTAGATTTTTTGTTGTGATCGAAACAATAATTTCTCTCCAGTGCAGTGGTTCTATCAGGGGTATAAGAATGTACATCTTAGTTCGATATCAAACCCCTGAATAGAAACCTTCAAGATTGGAAAGTTCTTCTGTTTGAAATTTTTATACAATGTGACCAGAAAAAATCAGATTTTGCCTACTTTAGCCTACTTTAGAGAGATCTATGAAAGATATGAATAAAAAGTTTTGAAATCGGCGAACTTCCAATTTTCAGAAAAGTATAAAGAAAAGTTTTGGTCTATCTTCCTTTATTTTCAACATTGTTTCGAAATTTTGAAGTCTCAAAATCATCCACTTAAGACTATCTTTTCAACAAGGTATCACTTATTGTTATTTCCTTTACATTTCAATAGGAATGTATCAAAATATACAACACCATTTTTTTGGAACAGACTTTAGTCAAAAATTATTTTGAGAATTCAATTAACGAGCTCCATTTTTTATCCGGCTAGACAGTTTTGTAGCTTTCAAGTAATTTTTTTGTAGAATTAGACATCCGTGTATGAAAACGTCCGTTCGATTTTTGGTCAATTTTCAATATTTTGAAAATTGAAAATTGATTTTTTGCAGCAATTTTCAATATTTCATAAAGTTCAAAAATTGAATTTCAAATTTTGATCCAATTTACATTTTTTTCCACGCCAAAAAAAATTGAGAATTGAATATTCATCCAGTTTTCACTATTTTTCAGTCTCAAAAAATATTGAAAATGTAATTTCGGTCTATTATTTTTAATTTCAGAAAATATGTTGACTTTTAAAATTTATTGAAATTCCGATAGGGGTCAAAAGGGAATGGCACTAGTGAGGAGGCCTGGGAACCAAATTCAAAACAAAACAAATTAACACATGTCAGATGGATATCTATTTATAATTTCGTATAAAACACCCCTGGACCCATGACCTGGTGGAAAATAAAACTTCACCGGAGTGAGTCTGATAAAGGATTAAAATCGGCTGCGGGAAGATTTTTAAAGAAACTTTCCACTGGGGTGGAAATTTGAGCCTTTTTTGATTGGTGTGATTTTCGATTAGGTTCTTGGGGATTACTCATATGGCGTTCTGAATCTCCAGATCTACTAAAGGTACACTTTTTTGCGACTCTAGTTTTTTGGGGGATTTTCTAGTTGATATATACACTTTTCTACCTGTTTTTTTGCCAAGTGCAAGTGTGCTTTTTGACCGGGTAGCCTGGTTTATATAAAATTTCACCGGGGGTGGACAGTTTTTATTTCAATTTCTCACTGGGGTTGAGATCACTCAGCTTCAATTACCTGGGGTGAGTCATTTCTTCAATTGAGCTTAAATTTAGGCAATTTTTTTCACCAGGTTATTCACCGGGGCGGACCTGACAGGGACACTGTTATGAATAAGTGTTTTCAAATAAGTAAATCTACGAGTCAACAGTTGGATTCGTTTAACGATTATTGTATTCTGTATCGTATCATAACTACACACATGTTTTCTTGCTCCCAGATCCCCAAAGACAAAAGGTTGTGTTATGGATTTAGTTCACAGGCTTCCTCCCTACCGCTAGTGCCATTCCCTTTCGACTATTGGAATTTCAATAAATTTCGAAGGTCAATATTTTTTATGAAATTAAAAATAAGACCGAAATTACATTTTCAAATTTTTTTTAGCGTGAAAAAAAATCTAAAATTGGATAAAAATCTAAAATTCAATTTTTGAACTTTTTGAAATATTGAAAATTGCTGCAAAAAATCAATTTTCAATTTTCAAAATATTGAAAATTGGCCAACAATCGAATGGACGTTTTCATACACGGATG
Source organism: Clytia hemisphaerica (assembly GCF_902728285.1). Taxonomy (NCBI): domain Eukaryota; kingdom Metazoa; phylum Cnidaria; class Hydrozoa; order Leptothecata; family Clytiidae; genus Clytia; species Clytia hemisphaerica. The sequence goes on from NW_027104191.1 coordinate 110,869, forward strand.
ATTAGAGTTAACGGAAAAATCTATAAATGTTTTTGCAGGAAAATCAAAACATTAACATTCGCGTTGATGATTTGTGGCGCATCAATATATATTGCGTAAACAAAGCATAAAGTGGCACTATTTAGCAAACTTTGAAATATTAATTGCCTAAGAGAGGCAGCGAACGAAAGGCGACTGCTCAAATATTTTATCGGAGAAAAATGGAGATAAAGAGAGAAAATCTTACAAGAGCAAATCATATTTTTTGGAATTTTCGATCAACTCATTTCCCTGACTAAAAAGAAGAGATTACTTTAAGTTTTTCCTAAATTATCACCTTCTTAGCTTAGCACTTAGTATAGAATTTAAATAGTGCGCTGACTGAACAATCAAACGAGAAAATTATCTTACCTTTTCCATATTTAGTGAAAGAAAATATCTACCGTTAAAGCAAGATGCATTTAAGAAGGTCCCTGTAAAAGTAAAATTGAAAGAAATTCGTATTAATTAATGAGGTCTCGCCACAGAAAGAGCAAAGTATTGGCATATACTAAATAAGGTAACAATTATAAGGAAAATATTCAGAATTTTGAAGAAATCAGAGTAAAATAGGTAACTGTAGTCACGTATCTCCTTGAAGTATTTTGCAGAAGGAAGATCATTATTTCAAATGAGCCCAACGACTTCCGAAGCTTATTTACTTGTGGTTTATACGTAGAACCAAAAGTCATTTTCTGCGAGGAATTAATTATCATTATAGCATGAGAGGCATTCGGCTTGTTATAGGAACCACGACAATCTACCTTTGTGATATTAACCAAAACATATTAAAAATATTTAAATCAGATGTTCTACCTTTAATATAGGACCCTGTCTCATAGCCCAGGTGGAATTTTTTTTTCCATACTAGTAGTGATAAAAACTTCTATTGTATTGAAATCCCAATTGGAATAGAAATTCTTTTGTTCCTAGCTTAAAAAATCTAGTGGGGGATAGAAATGAAATCAAAATCAATTTTATAATGGGGTTGGAATTGTAAGGATTTTTTTTCTTTGGGGACTATAAATTTTGGTTAAATTTTCCAATGGAGCAGGGGTCTAAAAAAATCCGTAAGACGTGGGCGTTTTAGGGTAAAGTTTCAAAAAGTTTTGGGAAGTATGTCTATGATGTATAAAAAGGAAAGAACTTCTGTCTCATTAAGATCCAATGAGAATTTTTTGAAACCAAGAGGAAATAATTTCTTTTTAAGCGTGGGGGTGATTAATTTCCGCATTTTGAACAAAGAAAAATAACTGATAAAAATATCTGGATTTTGAATTTTTCAAGACTTTATTTGGATCAATATTTCTGCTTTTACCCTATGTTGTTTACAATTATTTCACCATTGGCCTCTACTAAATAAAAAGAAATTCATCAGAAATAAGATTCAAAAAAATAGATTGGTAAAAAGAGGTTACAGGTTTGACGATGTGGTGGCATTGGCCGTTTTAATATCGTTGTTTCAGTGTTTGAAAAAATGTGAGGAAATTTTGGTGTCAAACAAGATATGTGGTGAAAAATAAGGATTTCTGCAACTTTTGTAGTGGTGTTGAACGTGTGATTCAAGGAAAAATGTGCTGATACTTTGGTATCTGTGGCCCAGTGACCCCCATATACCGCCTCCCTAGAAAGGTCTACTTGTGGTACTGTTAAATTTTTTGGTTTTATTTTGGTCGATCTTAGAAGTTTAAATACTTGGTCAACCAGCTCCTTTTGTTTCTAATCTTGCGCATTTGTTGATCAGACTACCATCAATTATTCTAACTTTATTTTTTGATGTACGATGTATTCAATAACGATGAACATAATAGCAATTAATCTACAGTCAAGTCCTCCATAACCCTTTAACTGCCGTTCGTATTTTTTAAGGTTCGACCTATTTACCGCGGGAAAAAAAGAAGGTTCGACCTTAGTCTAGCAAGCTGGACGACTACATAATTTATATATAGTAGAAATAAAGCAAAAAGTAATGAATGGAACAATTTTAGTCGTCTAGAAACCTTTGTACACTAACTCCAAACAAAAGAAAAGTGTCAATATTGCAATTATAATTTTTTCCTATGCTCAAAATAATTCTTGAGAAAAAAAATATGTGTGGATTTGTGTATTGAAAGTTTTTCATTTGAGTTGATTTTGTTTTGAGAGTTTGTTGTTGCTTGATAAATTGTTTTCTCGCCACGCAAGTTTCTGCGTAGCTAGCCGGGGTATCCATAAGGCTGGAACACCGGATTCTTCCAGTCGTTTATACAAACTAAATCCCGTACTATTATTAGTAGTATTGGTATTATTAGTATTACACGCATGATAAACGACTCCAGTCTAGTTCGACCTATTTGCCAGATGTCGTAGCGATTTTGACTTTATTTTCTGAATAATATATGAAATATCAGCCAAGGACTATAATTTTGAGTTGAACATTGTTTAATAGTTATTTTTCAACATAGATATGCCGACATCGGCAGTTAAAGGGATGATTTGAAAATCAAGGGAGGTAGTTCGAGTTATGGAGAAAATAATTTTAAGTTTACCGGGAGAAGTTTTTCACCCTAATAATAATTTTGCGTGTATTTTGAATTTAAAATATAACAAGTAAAGCATGAGAAAGCATTATTACGTAATAGCGAAATGCCATTGCCAAAACGGATGATTAATTTTTTTCAAGGTGATCATGAAAAATAAAGTAACCGCTAATTTATATCGGATTGAAGCGCACTTTAATAGTGTTATTAATACCTGAATGGCTAAATGCTTGAGGTAATTTTAATGTACATTTTGGAAGGGTTTGAAACATTCATCCTTTTTACCCGCAGGACGATATTCGGTAAACGTGCTGAAATCTTGAAATCAGAGAAAAGTAATTTTATCCAAATAAAAAAAAAAACGATATACAGTAATCTGCTTCAAGAAATTACCTCATCAATAGAAAGCTATAAAGATTATACATTACATCATTACATACACCCTGTGTCACAGACCCGCTGGGACCCCAGCCCCACTGGAAAATTGACTTTGATTTCATCCCAGTTAATGAAATTCAATAGAAAATATTGCACTTCAAAACAACCCCACTGATTTTTTTTACCTGAAGACAATAGAATTTCTATCTTCCTTAGGATTTCGATAGAAATTTTCATCCCTACTGTGGGAAGAAGTTCTACCGGGCTGAGAGACAGGGGTGTTTACATCATCTTTAGTGGGCTACAATTTAGATATTGGATTCGGCAGCCATTAAACAATTTAACCATAAAACTTGGATTTTGATTTCTCTGCCTGTGGGTCTAAAAATCTTTTGTCATCTTTTGTTCCTCTAATACAAACCTTAAGACTAACTGTTCATTTTCCATCAAAATTGCAACATATCAATTGACACATCTATTTAGAGCTTTTCCTGTCTACTAGAAAATGATGACCATTTTTCTTCAAACTGCAGATAGCCGCAACATAATTTCCATTGAACCAAATTAAAATAGCTTCCACTTAAGTGCACTTAAATTTAATTATGAGATTAATGACCTTTTTTACTTAGTATTTCAAAATTTCTGATGAGTATTGCGTAAACTATGGTAAATACTATGAAGCAATTTTACTACAGAAAAAAGTACCCAATTCTCACACAGCTACTGGGACCCTTTCCCACCGGAGAAAACTGGTGAAAGTATTGTCCCCAGTGGATAAGCAAATCCTCACTGTAAAATAATTAAATGTGCTATTTTTTTATCCCTTCTGAATTTTTTGGCTCGAAAGCAATGGTTTTTAAGTCCCCAAGCCAGTAAAAACATGGGAATATCGACCCCATTGAGTTTTTTACCCCCTACTGGCTGAAAAAATCCTACCGGGTCTGTGAGAATAGGGTGTTATATAGAGGTTAAAAAGTTAACAGATTACATTACATCAAGGACCCAATAGCTGATTGATTAATGATAACGTAAAATCCGTCAATACGTCACTTTTAACCAATCAGCTGTTGGATGCGTGGAAGACATTGCAATGGTGCATATCATGAATAGATGTAATTTTACTCTTACCCCAAATCTAAAAGTCAAGAGTCAGAGTCAGATCATTTAGTTTAGTGCATTTTTAGTTCCATTAAAAATTTCCCTTCGAAAATAAAATTAAATCCCAAAGTTCTCATTTATAAATTGAGAGAGTCCATACTATTCTTTCGTTGTTTCGTGCTGGAAAAATTCCAAAATATAGCATAAGTTCCAAATTCGTTTCTGTTGGTTTAATGTAAAGTTCTTGCAGTAAATTCACATAAATTAGTGCATCATAAAAGTCATTAGTGGCTTCAAAGTAATTAATGATTGAGTATATGAAACAATGAGTGGGTTCTTCTTTGTTGCTATAGCAATTTGTTTACATTGCCATAGCAACTTTTGTGGTTGAAATTTTTATAACAGTTAATTACACCCCCGTGGCTGGGGTTGGCTTTTCTAAGTGGGTGAATTATGAGGTTTTGTTTATTTTTGATACACTGTCATAAATTTGATTTCAAAAAGCGTTACTTTGTTGTTGTAACTGAAGGAAGAGGAAGAGGAGGGATTTTTTCTGTTACGTTTGGTATATTGAATTATGCGCATAGTAGGGGGCCAATCCTTAGGATCCGTAGGATTCGTGGGACGCAACTGCATGTTATTCTAATACAATAATGACCGGTTTGTGAGGGCTTTACAGAGAAATATTGCCCGAGGTCAAGTAACGACCGAGCTTGCGGACATTATTGTATTTGATAACCGTTTCCTTCAGCTTCGATTGATTTTTTGCACTTTATCCAGAAAAATATTTTTAAAGCCTTAGTATGAAAAAAACCGAAAATTTATGAATAAATTTTCGGTTTTTACTCACTTCTTTGTCAAAAGTTACCTTATATGACAAAGATCAAAAAGACCAACTAGATCAAAAGTTAAGGAGTGGTACAGGAAAAGCCCCCCTGGTTTTGAACAACCCCTAAAAGTCTATTATGAATAGGGTTAAAAATATTTTTCAAGGGTCTATTCAAATAAACAGCCCTCGGCTTAGTGCTCAGATTAAAATCTCATGGCCGGCTTAAAAATAAAATGGCCAATAAGTAAAGTAACTAAGTCTGTGACTGCATTCGAAGGCGACCCAAAGGCTCTTCTTTCGATAGCTATCTACCCGAAGGTAGGGGAAGGCGCCAAACTTTCTCCCTGGATTGCTCCACTTACCCTTGATCCTTCTCTTAATTGCTGAGTATCAAGGAGAGAGGCATTTTGGGAATCTTTGGTATGAAGAACCGACTGGGGGTTGGACCCACAATCTTGTGCAAACTTACTTAAAAGGGGGGTTTGTAGGGGTTCGAAAAACCGTTTTCCCGTCAAAATTTTGCTGAATCCCGGAATCCCCAAAATTGAAAAAAATAATAACACCGTCACACCGGTTTGTACAGATTCAAATACCGGCATAATGACAAAAAAATAAGGTCAAATACCGTCACCGTCTGATTTTAAAATAAAGTTTTCCCGTCTTTTTTTTTGTCAAATCCCGCAATACCGTACTAAAAAAGGGCCAATCCCGTCACACCGTAAAAGTACAAACCCCCCTTAAAATATCTTACTGAGAATACCAGCCCTTTACTGAAAGGAAGGAAGGGTTGAATTTCGCCATTTGTTACATCACCCAAAGTAACTTTCAGTTATTGGCGAAGTGAGAATGTGAAGTTGTTAGAAATTGGTTATCTATGCGGTAGGGAAACAAATTATGAATCATTGTGGAATAAACCATATTTAATAGGTCATTACTGAAAGAGATTCATAAATGTTTTCGAGACGTGTGCGTATATTAATCAACCTAACTAACAAGGAACAATTCTACCCTCCAGAGAAAATATGCAAATTTATTGACAGGAAATCAATTTACCAGAATTACGCATAAGTGACTGTGTGAGCGTTTGAAAGCCTTTAAATTATTGCGGCTGAAGTAATAGGGGTAGTTCCGGAGGCAGCATATCTTCATTGTATGCAATAAAAAGCTATCACTATTAAATAAAATACTTAAGGCTAGAAATATTATTAAAAACACATTAGAAGAGTTTGTGTGTGGAAAATGACTACGTGATCTTGCAGCGGTAGGTCGAATTATTTGGTGATGTGTGACGTTAATGAAGAATATTTGAGGCTCATCATAAGATTTATGTATGTGGTCTGTGTCAATATTAATTTAAGGTCATTATCATAATTACAATCCAAGATGCAATAGTATCTACGTGAGCTAATGTTCTACCTGTAATCTCCACATTTTTTCTATTTGTTTCCGAAACTCTCATTGAAAAGAATCTGGCAACATACTGAGCCCGAGAGTCTCAATTTTCAATTTTCTTTAGATTCAAGAAGGTTGGGTAGAAAAATCTCTAAGTCCATTTTTTCTTGTTGGACCCGCCAACCTTAAAGTGGGTAGGTAGCTTAGAGAATTTTGTGAATAAGCATTTTGATGATTTTTTTGCAATTTTTGGATTTCTTTGGAATGGACATTGGCTATTGGGAATTTCTTTGGAGACTGTAGGGTTTTCTGGGATTCTTTGAATATATCGGGACTTTCAGGACGTTCTTGGAGCTCTTGAGGTAGAGATCATTTTATAGATTCACGGAATTCACATAATGTTAAATATTACTCTGGGAATATCCGGGGATTTTGGGGAATTTAAAGGGATATTTTGAAACACTTTTTTGGAGTAATTTCTTCCTCATTTGAGCCTAAAACGAGAAACTTTTGCTTAATTTTTTTTTAATTCAGTCGACCGAATTTTCTCATACATGACTAAAACTAAGAATACCGAAAAACAACTGAAGCATCACTCCCACAAAGAAACTATTGTTCAAATCTATTTTTAAGGAAGTTCCCTTAAATATGAGGGACTTAGGAGATTTGAATACTGCAGAAATCGACCGTTTTTATTTCGAAATTTCGGAAATCTGTCAAAAACCTTTCGGTATTTTCAGAATTCTAAAATTGGTTCGATATTGGAAAAAGACCTATTTTTTTGCGAAATGGCTCAAAAAAGAAAAGAAAAATTGATACACATTTCTTTTTATAAGCAATCAAGTTGTCAAATAGTTTATAAGGACAAATTAGCCAATTTCTTCTCACAAAGTATTAGATAGTCTAACCATTGCAGATGATAGCTTTTGACCCAATAAAGCATAAATATGGTATAATCAGGGTTGAAATTGGCAGAATATGAGCTGGTTTATCAACCCAGTCCCGATCCGAAAAATAGAGTTGCTTATAAAAAACAATGTGTTTTATAACTAGAACATTTTTACTCTACAATATTTTTCGGTTTTTCAGGAATTAGAACCCTCCTCGTCCACCCTCTTTTCGGAGGCCAACAAAAGTCCGAAACTATTTTAACTGATTTTTATTTATTTATTTATTTTTAGTCACCAGCAACCTACCTCATTTTCAACAAGTTGGTCGAAAAATTGGACATGCTGGAAAAACGCATCAACAAATGTGAGTAATTTCTCAAATAATTCATTTTTGATATTCGCAGGTCATTCTTTTAGCGAAAAGACCCAAAAAAGCCGGGATTTGACCCCCTACCTATTACTAAAAAGGTAAACATGGGATCAGTATCCAGCTTTTTAGGGTACTTCCGTTTGAAAATATGACGTCATCTTGACTTACACATATCAAGAATTATGATCATCTTCTTCAGAAAATAGTCGCGATAGTTTTACTTACCTGCAAATTCCAAAATACAACTGTCTCACAGCCCGGTAGAAACTTTTCCAATAGGAATGAAATTAAAGTAAACTTCCCAGTGAAGCTGAAGCTGTAGGCTTTTTTCAAGCCGGGAACGTAGTTTTGGTCAAACCCACCGGGCCTGTGACACAGGGGTGTTTAAAAAATTGTTAGTCCCTCTTTTTAACAAGCATATCATTCGATTTGGTACCGGTAGATTTCTAAAAAATAAAAAATACAAAACTATAAAACCTGGTATAAATAGGGTTATTAAAAGAATTTACTTAAAATTTATCTTTTATTTTTTTAATTCAGGCTCTTGTGCCACCATCGCTGCACAGACCAATGACATCTACAGCAATGATACTTCAGACCTGGAAAGCTACTATACATATGATGATAGTCAAAAGAAATAAAGACATACTTTGTTGGCATTGAATCTTGAGAAACTTGTAAATAAACAGTACCCTTAATGTACCTTAATCGATAAAAGAGAGAAAAGTTTTGACTTTTTTGTGACTCTTTGAGATTTTTGTCAAAGCTTTAGGCGACTTTTCTTAAAATTTGCTCAAAATTTTCAAAAATCTTGACCTTTTAAGAGGGAAAATTCTCGATTTTAGTGATTTTGGGAACCTTTGAGGGGCATTTATGGTATAAGAAAGGGAACCCATTTACTTCGCACATATTCGTCACCTATTTTGCCTAAGTATCTCCCTCCCTCCCGGGGGTAACTCTGTAGATGCACGATGGGAAACATTTTGGGAATGAAGGTCTTAATAATTCAAATATGGGCATTCATCGGAGACCTGCATCATTTAATGGTTTGGTAGCATAGAAAACCTTTACACCCGTTGTCATAGGGATGACACAAACATTTGAAATGAATTTGAATGTGTAATATTTATAGTTGTAGTTTTTTTAGTTGTAACCTATATATTTTGTGAAGAATTTTTTGAATAAGAATAAATAAAATCAGGCGTGAAAGTAAAAACCTTGTTAGAAAGATCATTTTGAGTGGAATAATACAACCGCTCAACCAACTTTCTTAAAATTTTTAAAATGGGCTTTTCCAGCAAAAAATCGTACACCCCCTGTTGAGGAGGTCCATTTCCGTTCCAAGGGGGGTAAGGTTTGAAATGCAGTGGAATTCCATAAGGGTAGACGAAAATCCGTCAAAAATAAGCGGAATTTCAAGGGGGTAGTGATTGAAAATTTGTAAAAATTCGGAATTCCAGAGGGGTATGATCCAAAAATTGCCTGGAATTCCAAGGGGGTAGGTCACAAAAGGTTGGACCTACTCAACAGGGGGTGCACGGTTTTTTTCTGGAAAAGCCCAATGAGCCATAACGAACTAAAAGTTATGGTCAGCTTAAATTTTTAATTTTACGTTATATAATTGAGCATTACATAATAAATGACCATTCAATGCTAAAGAATAAGTATGGAATAAAATCTTTTAGCCCATTCTAAAATTAGTTTGTTTCCACAATTAAATTTTTGAAAGCAGTTAATTGAAGTGATCAAAGTTAATTCTGTCTCGCTAATTTCAAGGATTTTAACTAAACCGGAACTTAAATAAATACGTTAGGTTTTTAAGAAGGTTACATCACTAAGGGATTATCAAAAATGTATAAAAAGCCAAACTATATACCAGTTCAGCATCACTTGATCTCATCAACTGACCATATAACAAACAAAAAAATGAAGATTGTAATTGTCTCTCTTGCTCTCTTGGCTGGTAAGTTAAATTTTGATATTTTTATTTCCAAATTCTGCTTAAACTTTTAACAGCCTTGTGTCGTAGATTATTCAGAGCGAAACAAATGCTTAAGAATGTACCTACAATAGAGCTCTCACAACTTCTTTTCAATTACTTATAGTTGCCGCTGCCCTCGAGGTTGGAACCCAAACTGGTACCACACCACCAGCTGTCCCATGTCCAGATTCTCTCTGCAAAGGAAAAGCTGACGGAAACTTCCAATACATCTACTATGGACGACTCAACAAAAACTACTTCCTCCAATGCTCAAACGGATTAGCTTACTGTCAAGCCTGCTGGCCATTGTCCTTGGAATTCAGCGAAAACTGCAACCAATGTTTGTACAGCAAACATGACGACTGTGTCACCACCGAGAAATGGCACCCAGCCACCACCTTTGCTTGCCCAGACAAATGCCCAGCCCGTGGACCACACTTCAGTGGAAACATTGAAGACCCACACAACCCACACCAATACATCGCTTGCTTCCACGGACAAACTGTCGGGTGCATCGCTTGCCCAAAGGGATTGGAATTCAACGAGAAATGGAACGCCTGTTTGTTCAAAGGAAAATACAAGACCGAGCCAGAGCACTAAATAATTTTCAAAATTAATTTGTGCTAAAACGAAAATACTGTTGCAAAAATGTCATTTTTAACAATTTTGTAATTTTTAATCTGTTTTTTAAAGAAATAATTAACCATTTTACTTGCATTCAAATCAAATATTTTGTTTTTATCATGGGGTTTGTCACGAAAATATGTCATATCTCAAAAACTGTTTATTCGATTTGTTTTGAACTTTATGAACATGTAGCTATATAACTTGAAACGATTCATGCAAAAATTTCAGAAATTTTAACTCATTCAGTCATAATTTACAGACCGGAATATTCAAATTTTTGCTTTTTTCATGATTTTCCGAAAAAATGCCCATACATTTTCATACAGAAAATTTTGAAATTGTCGTCTAATTATTTGGATTTTTTTGGGAACCTTGACATATGAACAACGAATCTGGGCAATTTCATCACAAAAACACAGCATAAGTGCCATTTTAGGCCCCCTGATCGTGTTCAAATTTTACAAAAAGGTATATAACTAGAAATGATTTCTGAAAAATCTGTACTAAGAGATACAGACAGACCAGAATACTCAAGATTTGATTTTTTTAAAGATTTTGCTATAAATATATGGACACTGTTTTCTGATGATAATTTAGAAGCTTTTATTCAACTATTCAAGCTTTTGAAAAGTTCAACTTTTAAGACTAACAAACGTATTGAAAAGTTCTGATAAAAATAATTCTTTTAGGGTTATAGAATGATTGATTCATTTGATTCTGAAAGATCTTATTTTTAGATTTTCAAGTTCGAGTTTCAAGTTCAAGACAAACGAGTTTATTTTAAAACTGTTCAAAAAGTAATCAAAATCTAATTTAAATCGTTTTTATTCAGGCACGACGCAACGGGTACGGCAGGTCGGCGGCCGCCGTAACCAGATTTTCACAAAAAATACCCGAATTTTCCTCTTCGTCGGTCAAATCGCTATAAAATCGCTTAAATAATTTCCTCATCGCCGTACCAGATAAAAAGCTTCCGTCGTGCCTGTTTTATGGTCACTCTAAAGTTCTATTCATTATTTTTCTCATCATCACTGCTATCGTTGCACCCTCTTCATCTGATTCATCAAAAACATCCCCTTCAATATCGTCCTCAAAATAATTCTCGTCGTCATCTACGTTTAAAAAAAACGTAATCAGTCATGCTTTCAGGGAACATTTCATTAGTCCATAAGATGTCCCAATCTTCAGTCTATCCATGTTGAGCTGGGCTTGGTAGATCATCCATTGCTACACTAGTAGACTTCCAAATCTTTGCAACATAATTGGCGGCTCTCTCAAAATGTAGCATTAAGGTCCGTTGACAAGGTGGTATTAGAGAGAGGTCAGCTACTTGCTTTGATTTAAGATACTTTTCTCAAAAATTTCAAATCTTGCTTGATTAACATTTGACCTCTTTGAAGAATATAGATGGCAAACAAGCTTTTTGCAGTCATGCTTTTGACTCTGAGAGAGTGTCCATGTTTCTCCAAGGTTTGCAAACATTTCAATCCAGTCATTCTCCTTCCTCAACCATCTTATCCCAGCATATTTGTTTACTTTTACGAAAAAAGCAGAGACATAATGATTTCCGGTAAAAGGATGAAAACCCCATTAAAGCATTAACGCTTTTTTTTAATAAGAATACACTTTATAAGAATGTCCATGATGAAAATGGCAAAAAAATTAAGAATAATGCTAAGAATATCACCATCATGAAATTTTGCTACACAAGCTAAGAATGCCATTTTTTGAGCATTTTCAATTATAAATTGTCAATTACCCACAAGTAAGGCTCACTCCTTTCACAAAAATGCCATCTTATGCTTGAGAAGTATGAACTAAATGTTAAAAGACTCTAGTCTGAATTAGGATTCTAACCTAAGAATATGCTGTAAGAATATTTTAAGATAATTTTCCCAAAAAAGTTAAGAATATCCATGATGAAATGGATTTACACCATTCTTATAAAAAAAAGCGTGTATGTATTGTCTGCTTGTCAGAGTGATGAAATCAAGCCAAACTTTCTTCCTGTTGTCCCCATTTCCCATTTTGATCAAAACACGAGAATTGACTCAACAATGCAATAGCAATTACCAAAATATCAGTATGTCCTGATGGCAAGCGAATGCAAACATTTCCATCATTCTTCAGGCATCCAAGACGTGTAATACAACTTTAGTATCCGCTTCCTCTTGATTTGATACCAAACTTTCCGCATCTGTCACATTCTTTTGTGTAGCTTTTTGAAAATATTCATCCCCAGACATTACTATGGTGTCACATTCAAGAATTTCAATTAATTGCTTTGGGTTTGTCTTGATGTGTTCGCTAGTTAGGTTTATAAGACGATTTTTGTTTTCAGCGTTCGAATATAATGCATTCAAATCATTAGGTAGCTGTGTTGATAGACTTGATCAATACTTTTTCTGACTCCGGCGCCCCACGTTTAGCTATCTCACCTGCCTTGATGTTAAAATTTCGATAGCAATCGGCCACCAAGTCGACTCTGGTATATCCTTTTGGTAAAGATGATACCAATCGAGTGACCAGATCTCCAAATAATTTCGATTTTCCTTTAGATGTGATGCGATACTGGGGAATTAAATCCACAATAAATGTATCGTATGTGCGGTCTCCAGCAATTGGTATAAGAGACGTTTGAGCATTGGAGGAAGTAGTTTTTGTTGAGTCGCCCATAGTAGATGTATTGGAAGTTTCCGTCAGCTTTTCCTTTGCAGAGAAAATCAGGGATGAATTTTTAGTCAACATTTCCAGTGGGTTTGCAACACAGGAATGTTTAAAAAAGTTGTAACTTTATGCCCTCTTATTAACAAGACATTTCATTTGATTTGATCAGAAATTTCAGAATAGCAAAAAAAATACGAAGCTAAAATAAAACAGTATAAAAAGGTTAAAAGAAGTTACTCTAAATTAGTTTTTCTTTTAAATTCAGGCTCGTGTGCCACCATCGCTGCACAGACCAATAAGATCTACAGCAATGATACTTCTGGAAAGCTATTATACATATGATGATAGTTGCAAGAAATAAAGACACAATATGTTGAATCTTGGGAAACTTGTAGATATACAGTACACTTTATCGATAAAAAACCTTCCGTCCATTTTTTTACCGATAATGTGCTATTGAAGAACTTTCTTTATTAAAAACATCGTGCAGGATAGGTGATCCGGGGGTGGGGGTGGTGTTAGCAGGTTTGTAAGGTGGCGGATATGCCCGAGCCAAAAAGTTGAAAATCGACCCTTAAAGAGGAAAAGCCTTGAAATTTTTGAAACACTCTGATATTTTTGTCAAAGTTTTAGGCGATTTTTTCCCAAAATTTGGTCAAAATTTTCAAAAATCGTGACCTTTTTAGAGGAAAATTCTCGATTTTAGTGATTTTGATGGGCTTTTAAGGTATGAATAAGGGTACCATATGGTTTGCACATACCTGTCACCTGTTTTGCCTCCCGATGCACAATAGGAAAAAATTTGGGAATGAAGATTTTAATAATTCAAAAATAGACTTTCATCAAAGGAAGTTGGTAGCATCGAAAACTTTTACACCCATTGTCAGGGATGACACAAACATTTGAAATTAATTTACCTTGAATGCATAATACTCTTACATTTGCAGTTTTTCTGGTTGTAACTTATATATTTTGTGAAGAATTTTTTGAATAAGAATGAATAAAATCAGATTAAAGTAAAAACCTTGTTAGAAAGATAAACTGGAATGAAGTAACCGCTCAACTAAATTTCTTAAAATTTTTAAAATGAGCCATAACTAATTAAAAAAATGCACCTGTTTTCATCAGCTTAGAATTTTCATTCTACGTTATATAATTATTGAGCATTACATAATATTCAATGCTAAGGAATAAGAATAATAAAATCTTTTAGCCGTTCCTTAAAACAGTTTATATTCTGCAATTAAAGTATTGAAAGTAGTTAATTGAAGTGATCAAAGTTAATTCAGTCTCGCTAATTTCAAGGATTTTAACTAAAGCGGAACTTAAATAAATGCGTTAGGTTTTTAAGAATGTTATGTCACAAAGGGATTATCGAAAATGTATAAAAGGCTAAACCATATACCAGTTCAGCATCACTTGATCGATTCTCATCAACTGACCATATAACAAACAAAAAATGAAGATTGTCATTGTCTCTCTTGCTCTCTTGGCTGGTAAGTTAAATTTTGATATTTTTATTTCCAAATCTGCTTAAACTTTTAACAGCCTTGTGTCGTAGATTATTCAGAGCGAAACAAATCCTCTAGAATGTACCTACAATAGAGCTCTCACAACTTCTTTTTATTACTTATAGTTGCCGCCGCCCTCGAGGTTGGAACCCAAACTGGCACCACACCTCCTGCTGTCCCATGTCCCGATTCTCTCTGCAAAGGAAAAGCTGACGGAAACTTCCAATACATCTACTATGGACGACTCAACAAAAACTACTTTCTCCAATGCTCAAACGGATTAGCTTACTGTCAAGCCTGCTGGCCATTGTCCTTGGAATTCAGTGAAAAATGCAACCAATGTTTGTACAGCAAACATGACGACGTGTTACCACCGAAAATGGCACCCCCACCAGTTGCTTGCCAAAAATGCCAGCCCGTGGACCACACTTCAGTGGAAACATTGAAGACCCAACACCCACACCATACTTCTTGCTTCCACGGACAAATGTGATGCCGTGCCCAAGGGATTGGAATTTAACGAAAATGAACCCTTTTGTTCAAAGGAAAATACAAGACCGAGCCAGAGCACTAAATAATTTTCAAAATTAATTTGTGCTAAAACGAAAATACTGTTGCAAAAATGTCATTTTAAACAATTTTGTAATTTTTAATCTGTTTTTTTAAGAAATAATTAATCATTTTACTTGCATTCTAATCCAAGATTTTGTTTTTGTCATGGACATGTTATGCTAGGTGTTAATCTTAGGGAAAGTAACATGTTCTATCGTAGGGTTGCATTGGTTTCCCAGAGGCGGAGTGTCTTACAGGGTTCTTTTTAAAGTCTTCCCAAAATACACTATAAGAATGTAAGTTTTTTGGCAAAACTATGGAAATTGCTTAAAAGCCCCAACTCTAGCCCCATGAGACACGTCTGATATTTCCATGACGCCTTGGTTCAAAGCCCATCACAATCACAAATTTCACAATCTTTCAATAGGTACTTTTAGAGATATTCAAATTTATCAATTAAAACATCATAAAGCAGTTTTTGTCCTCGTCAAAATTCCCAGTCTTTTTAAAATATGACAAGTTTAATTTTCGCATGATAATACACGCAGCCAATGCTAACAAGGTTACGTGTGAAAGTTTATTCTATAGATTAGTCCCTTTGATAAACAAAGAAAAGCCAAAGATTTATTATACACTGGATATACAAGTAACAGATTTTGGCCGATTTCTCGTGTACTAGCTATGTCCGCAGTAATAATATTATTGTTCACTCTCCTTCCCTCATTTAATGATTTTTCGAAGCATTTTTATTGCATTTCTTCACGAAAATCACTCATCCAATTCCCAAAAGAGACTTAAAACTTTCCTGTGAGAGTTAGATTTTCCCACTTAACTTAAAATTATAAGTCGTTATGACTTTTCAAGATGTGAGAAAGATGCAAAAGACGTGTTGTGTATAAGAAATTTAATGTTGACACCGGAAATTTTCAAACTTCAACCTAAAAAAAACCACCTTGCCACCACGTGCCTCAAAGGATTTATACCACAGTGAAGCCAGGACACTCAGTCTTTTNTGATTTGCTTCAACCTCAAAGGATTTTCATACCACAGCGGAGTCAAGACACTCAAGTCTTATGTATGTTAATTTCAGCTCTTCTGGGGACAGTATTGGAAAGATATTTCCAATTGACAATTTCGTGACACTATAAGCATTTTGTCTGAATTTCTTGTCTAATGATGTTTTTCTCACAATAGATTGTATCCAACTTGGAATGCTAGCCTTACTTTCAAACTTTTTTTCTGCAAATGTTCAAAAAGAAAGAGCTAGAGAACTTTTTAAAAATAAGACTGATAAACATTTAAAAAAATCAGACATCTTCTAGCCGCCATGACAGTTGTCCTTTGCGGACAAAGCTAGAACATCAATTGTTTTCCGAAACAATGAAAATACAATGATCGCTCTCCATCATTTTATGAGTCGTTTATCCAGTGTTAATTATCTGACCTGTGGGCAACGATTGATAAAACGGTTCGAAATAAACACAGTAAAAGTATCATGAGTAGTATTCCAAAATGATGATCCTATTTTACCTAATGGGGATCGAATGATAAGGCTGGATTAAAATTTTACTTAGTCTATTGTTCGAAATGAAGATCCTGTTTTGCCTAGAATGGATCTGAGTGAAAATAAAATGGAGACAAGATAATTGAATGAAGTCGAAATTTATTAAATGAAATAGCATGAAAATCAATGGATTGCTTTGGGGTAACATTGGGGATGTGCTGTGTACCTTAATTCTAATCAAACAAGTGAGCCATGATATCCTGTGCACTGTATGGGCTGAGCAGCCAGGACAATGACACTAGGAATGTAAGGAGGCCCTAAGGTTACCGAAGGTAAGCCAACACCCCTAAAGGAGGTGAGACTAACAAAGAGAAAAAAAAAATTACTGTGGACCGTGGCCATGCAGTGTAAAAAAAAAAAAATTGTAACTGTAAGCACTGTGAACCGTGGTCAAGCAGTGTAATAGTATCTGTAAGCACTGTGGACCGTGGTCAGGCAGTGTAAAAATTGTATATGTAAGCACTGTGGACCGTGGCCAGGCAGTGTAAAATGTGTATGTGGAAAGTGTACTGTGCACTGTGACCGTGGTCAAGCAGTGTAAAAATTGTATATGTAAGCACTGTGGACCGTGGCCAGGCAGTGTAAAATTGTATATGTAAGCACTGTGGACCGTGGCCAGGCAGTGTAATTGTATCTGTAAGCACTGTGAACCGTGGTCAAGCAGTGTAATAGTAATCTGTAAGCCTGTGGACCGTGGCCAGGCAGTGTAAAGTTTGTATCGTAAGCACTGTGGCCCAGCAGTGTAAAAAAGTTCTGTGAGCACTGTGGACCGTGGTCAAGCTGTAATGTATCTGTAAGCACTGTGGACCGTGGCCAGGCAGTGTAAAGTTTGTATCTGTAAGCACTGTGGACCGTGGCCAGGCAGTGTAAAAATTGTATATGTGAGCACTGTGGACCGTGGCCAAGCAGTGTAAGAGACCACATAATTAGGATTGTTGAAAAGGGTAGATTCAGAAATGAAACCACCGGCTAAAATTTGCACAGCACATCCCAAATGGTCGGTCCTTGGGCTAAAAAACCTGCCATCAGGAAAAACTCTAGGACCGAGGCGCTGGGTGGCGATTGGTTGATGACATCGACCCGTCGTGTAACCTGAAAAGAGAAAAGAAAAAAAAGGAGCAAACCAAGAAAGGACATGCGTTGGGTGGGTGGGCGGTAAAATTATTTTTGAGTTATTTGGCAGAGGTGGAGAATGCAAGTGGAGTCTATTTTATAGGATCTATATTGGCCGTAGTTTCAGAGATAATTGCCGTCAGCCGATCATTGAGAAGAAACATGGCGGAAAAGTATTGGCGGGAAATATTTAGGCCCTAAGGTTACCGAAGGTAAGCCAACACCCCCAAAGCCACCCCAAATCCAAAAACAGCAACATAGCATACACCATAGATAAAACGAAAAACTTAACACAGTTGCTGGTAATACAACTTCACCATTCATGTTGGTCCCAATAGAAAAGGTAAATGTGGGACTGAAATTGTGTTTGTTAGTGTCTGACCATCCAGAAATTGTACAAAATGTTCGCTGGGTCAGGGTCTTAGTAAGCAGATCAATGACTCAAGAGCACCCAATAACTGTCCAAAGCGCCAAGCTCGACCAATCAAAAAAAAAAAAAAAAAAAAAAACGTGGTACGATGTTGGTTATGTTACCGGGAAGGGTTAACTCAATGGTTAAAGTTGGGGGCCGTGTTAAAATTGCCATTGGATGAAATGAGAACTGGATTGCATAATTGGTTGGAAATGTTCTCATAGCAACTGGGCATAATTGATAGGAAAGGGCATGTATCTAATTGTTTGAATGGTTAAGGTTTGTGGCTTGATTCTGACAGGTATATCATTGTAAAGTTTGTGTTGGAGGAAACATTTAATACTGAAGGTGAGAGGTTGGATAAAACTGCCAGGGAACAGGCATGTGTACTTGATACTTAAAGTACATAATTTCCCTCCCTTTCTAAATATTTTGTCTGCCCTTCACATTCTTATGCTTAACATACTATTGTTCTTAACCCTTTGAGTGCCAGGGTCTTTTTTTCTAAGTTTTTTTTTAAAAATCGCTAGTTCAAACTTTAAGGGCTTATATCTCCTGATCTAGAAAGAATTAGAAGCTCGTATATAGCTCGTTGGATAGCTTAGAGTCTCCTCTTTCTTTTGGGCGCCTCCGGCGCCGCCCGATTGAGGAAAGGGTGGTGGCGGCGGCCAAGGGGGGGGGTAGGTTAGGAATTAAAGCAGTCAGCCCCGCTGCGCGGACCTGACTACTGATGGAAGGCCAGTGTAAAAACTCAATCAATTCACTAGAAGACAGAATAAAGTAAAACAGGGCAAATTGGAGGTTCTTGGATCACTCGTTGACCAAAAATAGTCTAAAAACGGTCAGAATCTCAAAAAAGTGAATTTTTGTCAATTTTTTGCATTTTTTTGACTTTTTTGCTTAAAATCTCGCTGGAAAGACTCATTTTTGAAATTCTTTTTGCTTGACCATAAAGGACAATCTAATTCCTACGAGTTCGACCAAAAATAACGATTTCTAACTCAAACTGGGCATTACAGGAGGGCTTCGCCCTCCTATATAGCCCATGTCGTATATATACGACATCGGCACTTAAAGGGTTAAACAATAGAGCCATTATTTAGGTACCAAAAACTGAGATTCCATATACTTAAACGTGGTTTCAGAAAAAAAAACAAAAAAAACAAAAAAAAAAAACATGTGATCCGAAGAATGGTACTAGAGGCAGATTGAAGTATTGCCTTGTGGGCAGGTGAAAATCCAGAATAATGTGAAGGTGTTGAATTGTGGTATGGGACCTTGGCCGTCAAGAAGAAGAGTTATCTTAAAATTGTTGGCTTGAAAAGAGTTGAAGATTTTGAACCAATAAGTGAGAAAACTGACCCTGTATGTTGTTAGAAACTCTAGAAAAATGTACACTTGATAGATTGAAGGAGCTTGCAATTGCTAAGAAACAGGATAAAACTTGAAGGGGAGTAACTGATCGGTTCTTGTCCCTGAAAAAAGGAACCAAATCCCAAAAAGGCATGTCAGTAGACAAAGCTAGGAAATGAGGACATAGGGCTCAGCTTAAGGGATTCCCCATTATAAGAGCAGGGAAGTAAGCCCCATGGTAATATGCTAAACTTCTTGAGAAATAAGATGAGAGCTATGACCATGATGGAGGAGCTTCGCTACAGAATTAAATTGGCGACAAAAATTCAAAAATTTGATAGCCCTGCAAGCAAAGAGATGAGAGCCTATTGGAGAAGAAAAAAAAAAGGAGTTTATTTGCTTGGTACATTTCTTTCAACTAACTGAGATTTAACAGTATGGAAACAAAACACTTGTTTGTAAGTAGTCGTTTAGAAGGGAAACTCTCTATGCACTACATCGCAAAGTATACAACTACAGCCATAATTTCACAATAAAATATAACTTGCATTTTTTATTCTTTACTATGTATTCGAGGGTTCATATTTCACTTAAAAGAGGCTGTATTATCATCAAGTTGACCAA